>NC_090233.1:14179339-14399339 GCF_024489055.1 Chanodichthys erythropterus | reverse complement strand
TGCAAGGTCTTCCCTGAAAGAGACGACGTCTGGATGGGAGCATATGTTGTTTTAGAACTTGGATATACCTTTCAGCATTGATGGTGCCTTTCCAGATGTGTAAGCTGCCCATGCCACACGCACTCATGCAACCCCATACCATCAGAGATGCAGGCTTCTGAACAACAACTTGGGTTGTCCTTGTCCTCTTTAGTCCGGATGACATGGCGTCCCAGTTTTCCAAAAAGAACTTCAAATTTTGATTCGTCTGACCACAGAACCCAATATACCCAATCATGTTGCCAATTGACCTAATAAGTTGCAAATTGGTCCTCCAGCTGTTTCTTATATGTACATTTAACTTTTCCGGCCTCTTATTGCTACCTGTCTCAACTTTTTTGTAATGTGTAGCTCTCATGAAACCCAAAATGAGCCAATATATGGCATGACATTTCAAAATGTCTCACTTTCAACATTTGATATGTTATCTATATTCATTTGTGAATAAAATAAAAGTTCCTTTTTTATTCACAATTTGTATCCAACTTTTTTGGACTTGGGCTTGTAGTTTAACTGCAAAACTCTCACTATCTAGGGTACGTTTCCCGAAAGCTTCATTGGTGAACCATGCTCGTAAGTCCCATTGAACTATATTGGTAACGACGGAACTTGCGACCATAGTTCGCTTCGGGAAGCGCGCCCCAGGTCACTGTTACACGCGCAATGCAAGTGGATGTCTGTTTATCACAGCTGACACACAACAAAATGCTTCACGAATAATAAAGCGCAGTTGATGACGAACGACAAAGAAGCACAAAAAATTAACATACAGTACACAAGAGTTTTTCAGTTTTTTTCTTATTTTTCTTAAACAGTTTCTTTCTTATTTTCAAATCTCCCTCTTGCTCGTTCTCTCTCCTCGACAGTCATAATGCTGATTGGTTAGATGTTTGTTGTTGGTGTCGGCCCAACTAACTTCCAAACAGTGTTTATGAAATTATACTGAGTCCACCTTTAAGGGGATTTTCCACAAGATACAACACTAAAACAATGTCCTTTGTTTACAAAAGTCATTTTCAATTTAAAAGTCTCTTTTGACTGACAAATTGAATAAGTCTCATTCACTCGTAATGTTTGCCGCCATCTAATGGGGTATTAATGTAAGTTTCACTCAATCCATATTACACTCTAATGGACCCTTTCTCAATCGCAAATACAACATATTATTTATATAAAATATAATATTAATTGAAAAATATTTAAATTAACAACAATAGCCATTATAAATGACAATAGGAAATAAACACAGTTGTGCAATTTGGTGAAACCTACAAAAGCAGTGCTCTACAAGAGTTAAATATAGCCTTAATATTAAATTATTAAATTTAACATAGCCCAATTCAATTTGCTCAGGAACAAGTAATAGATTAATAAGGGCAAAGCCTGCCTTTTATGTAACCAGATTTTATGTACCCAAAATTAATTATATCTCATGTTTAACCACTATAAGAGACAATGGCAAATCCCCGAAGCACTGGCTGAGATGAAGCTGTTCTCGGCGGGTACTCGAGCACTGAACGACCGCTGACGGCCTGGAGCTCACATCTGCGAAAACATCTAAACAAATTGTAAAATTGGCGATATGCTTAAATATGAGTCATTCTCGCCTAAAAAACTCTTAAAACTACAATTTGTGGTACAACAGGTGTGTTATTTGCAAAAAATGTGGTGGATTTGTTTGGCCGCCATGACAGTTGCTTCAAGCAGAGTGATACAAATGGTGAAAAGGTAGGAATGCTGTTATCACCAAAATATCACAAGCCAATCAGATTCGAGAGCCAGAAATAACTGTTGTATAAACATTGATAGTGGATCGCTATTATTATTTTATTTTTCAGAAAAAAAGGAAGAAAGTCTTACTAGTTGAAATGAAATATTAAGCAGAATTTTTCTGATACACAAAATGACTTTCAATGTTTTAATATATTAAATTAAGAATTGCTTAGCACCATACAACATTTCAGATAGACCATTCAAATTGGCAAAGCACAGATCTAAATGCACTGCATCACAGTGTTCCTTTTGTGTTCTGCTTGAAATGCATCGAGTTCAACCTCTCTATAACACTTTTAGGTGGGGAAAAAAATTGCATATAGATTCTCAACCGTTCAGCTTTCTGCCTGTGCTCAAAAACCAAAGAAGAGAAGGAAAACCAAGCCAGAGGAAACCAGCTAACAAAACTCTGTCTACAGCAGGTGGCCCATTCAAAGTGCTGGAAGAAATGCTTTGAATCATTTGGCACTTTCAAGGACCATTACACGCTTATGTGTATCATTCCCCCTACAGAGATCAGAATTCAAGGGTATTCAGGGAAAAAAAATTCAATCAGTTTGAATATTAACATAATTGCAATGCGTGACTGCTTTCTGTTTTCCTTAACATGTACATAATCTACTATCTGCACCATCTGCACTTCTAAAAAAGAACACTATGTTCTAATAAAGCACAAACCTGTGTATTCATTTTGAGATTTTGATTTCGATGGCCCACTTTAGAAATTCTACTAACTATAAGTAACTTTTCAACTACACACTAACCCGGACCCTAACCTAAGAGTCTACTTATACTCTAATGAGAGTTAGTTGACACGTAGTTACTTATAATTAGAAGAATATCTAAAGTGCATCATCGGAACGAAGTGAGATTTTTAACAAAACACGATTACATTGACATAACTCAGCGTTAATGCTTATTTACCAAAGTTATTAGCAAATTGTTTCTTAAAGTGTCACGACTTTTGCTGAGAAGTGACAGAAACCCTCTGGCCTTGCAGGGCGAGTCACGTCCTTCACATTTACAGCATCCTATTCAACACACATTTACAGCGTCCCCAACATTTAGTCCCACAATGCTGAGCTCCACAGTTTTTTTTTGAGGAACAAACAAGGCAGAGGAATTAGTCACCTTGTGCTTTGTCAGACTGATGTAGTGTTCTTAATTGGTGTTGGGCCTTCTGGGCTCGGGCTCAGTCAAACGGGGAGAGCTCGACCCAGAGTGCCGCCCTGCAAGGTCGGCCCGCCCTCGCCGCCATGTCCGGCCAATAGCCCCATACATCACACGCGACAGACTGAAAATTAATGCCACCAGAACTCGGAGAGCTCTCGCGGTGCAGCTGGAGCTCTAATCAGGCTCATCACAAATGCGTGTTCAAATGCTTTTTAAATTCATTTAAAGTCCTTTAGACAACAACAGCACTGCACGTGTTGCATTGTTAGAAAAGCAAATACGGAACATCTGCGAGAAAATATGCTGTGGGAGAATGTACAACATTATAAAGTTCTATAGACTGTCACATTTTCACCCAAAGTTTGGAGTTGCTGACTTCATTAGTACATTACTTCACTAGTCAGTCCAGCGACATTAGAGACAGGTGAGGTGAATGTGCTTGGTTTTGCAGTCATTCAAGCATTTTGTGTTGCACAATTAAGTTTTGTTTTGGGTGTCGTTTGAATGCTAAATCTGTTTTTATTTGTGCACAGGCAGAGTTTGAGTCCACACGGGTTGCACTACAAAAATCCCAATAAAACTTGAATCTAGAAGGCAAACATATCCTTTTTTCCACAGTGTTCATGTTCTACATCTTCATGATATGCATAACATTATGACCACCTTCCTAATATTGCTTTATAACTTAACAGCTTTAACTAAAAACATACACAAGCTAAACTAACAGACATTATTTTACTGATAAAAGTGTTTTCCAACAATGATGTAATGAAACAGTGACAATTTAAGGTTGAAAGCAGTAAAGCCTGTTTTTGGGCTACTAAGGAAATGTAATTCAGCTAAAGAAGAACTTTTATGTCAAATAAATGTTATTTTAGAAGCAGCCCTACTTTAGTGTGATATGTTATCATATCATCATGCTTAACACTGAGAATGTCAATAATGATGATCAGGTGCAGATATGTAAATCAGAGAATATCATGGGGCGGTTGGTGGGTGGATGATTATTTTTAACAGTGCATTCAGGTACAATGCACATACTTTTTCTTTGTTCAATTTGCACACTGAACATGGGTTGCAGCTCTTTATTGTTAAGTCTCAAAGTTCACCAGATTAATGAATTTCTCTTTAAAATGTACAATATTTTCATGCCCCTGGACCCCTCTAGAGGGATCAAGGATTGTACCACCTCGGTCTGTTTTTTTCCAAAGAAAAACACTAAAGTCTCTCTCATAACAAATTTATGCCAATGTGGAGGTGCTAGCAAATGTGACTGGGCACACAAATCAGATCTGCACACACATCTCACAGTTTACACAGTTCATCTAATAAAAACAGATTTCCCCAGTAGTGCATGTGAACAAAGCCACTAGGAAGTGACCTAGACCACTAACCACCCAGAATAACACTAACATCAACATAAAAACAATGTAGAATCATTCAATCACCACTGTGGAGGTGAGTTTTGCATGGGCAAATGATAGTTTTGTAGTTAATTACTTAAATAGGACATATAATGTGTTATAATTAAAAAAATAAATAAATAAATAAATAAATTAAAAAAAGTCTGATCTATGAAACAAAAGTCAAGGAAGTAATCTTTTGGTATAGTTCACCTTTAAAGGAAACTAATTAGAATTATTCCCTTGTCTGCAATTCACCACTGGGAACTAAAAATATGGTTCTTTACACCAGTCAGGAGGGTCATTAGATTTCATTATACTATCAAGTCTTCTTTATTGCTTAAAATATGAATAGCTTGTTAACTATAAATATTATTCTCCAGCGTGTTGCTTTGAAAATCCCCATTGCATTTGCAATTTCAGCTCCAATTTCATCACTCCACCCTTTCTCTACATTTGTTTTACCAGATTTCCACAGATGTTATTGACATTGGAAATTCAAGCATCTCATATTGCTTGGCTGTACATCTGTGTCTACTGCATTCAGCTTTGCTAATGTTTTGATTGTCTGACATTATCCTGTTTTGGTGGAACAATTAATGAACATAATGAGTGAAAGGATTTCTGATTGTACCGCAAAATTCACCTAAAACAATTCCAAACCCACAGCACTTTAGATCAATCACTTTCAAACCAGCTGGACAGAAACCTACGGGCAATTCTTCAGCATCTAAAAGTCACAGTTTTTATTTATTTAAAAAGTTACAAAGGTTGCATCATGAAAAATTTAATTTTCATTGCTTCTGAACTTTCTGAACTGAAAACTTGAGCAAAAACCATGCAGGTCGTATCCTGTACAATCAGGATAGCATGCACCAGTCGAACAAGTGCCATGGAGATGAATGGGAACATGACAGGACACTAGCTTTCTCCGAATTTCAGACTTCTTTGGAAGCAAAGTACTTATTTATTTATTTATTTTTTTACATTTTACACATTTTAAAGACACATCAGAGAAAATGTCTGCTTAAAGGGTTAGTTCACCCAAAAATGAAAATTCTGTCATTAATTACTCACCCTCATGTCATTCCACACCCGTAAGACCTTCGTTCATCTTCAGAAGGCAAATTGAGATATTTTTGTTGAAATCCGATGTCTCCGTGAGGCCTCCATAGGGAGCATTGACATTTCCTCTCTCAAGATCCATTAATGTACTAAAAACATATTTAAATCAGTTCATGTGAGTACAGTGGTTCAATATTAATATTATAAAGCGACAAGAATATTTTTGGTGAGCCAAAAAAAAACAAAATAACGACTTATTTAGTGATGGCCGATTTCAAAACACTGCTTCAGGAAGATTTGGAGCGTTATGAATCGACGACACAAGATTCATAATGCTCCGAATCTTGAAATTGGCCAAAACTAAATTTGTTTTTTTTTTTTTTTTTTTGGCGCACCAAAAATATTCTTGTCGCTTTATAATATTAATATTGAACCACTGTACTCACATGCACCGATTTAAATATGTTTTTAGTACATTAATGGATCTTGAGAGAGGAAATGTCATTGCTGGCGATGCAGGCCTCACTGAGCCATCGGATTTCAACAAAAATATCTTAATTTGTGTTCTGAAGATGAATGAAGGTCTTACAGGTGTGGAACAGCATGAGGGTGAGTAATTACTAACTTGGGTGAACTAACCCTTTAATTCTATGGTTTAGATCGAGTGTGAAATAACCTTGACAAGCACCAATACTAAGTGGACTTTTTTTAAAAAAAGTATAAGATATTACTTTGATTTCAAACAAAACTGAAAGAATCAACACATGTGAGGTAACATGAATTATATCTACATTATTTCATCACTTAACACCAAGAAAGAAAAAAAAGAAAAGAAAAAATCTGTGTCAATATTTCCATTCTACAAACAAGCAGACTGTAATTTCCACAGAAAAAACTGATGGATTATTTTGATGCCCAGCACCATCTGGCTACATCAGTGGTTTTTCAGTGGATGTTTTACTGTTGTTGTTTGCTCTGGATTAGAATTGGATTCTTTGAGCCATAAAGCATCACGTATTGCACAGCAACACAGTCCAATCAGAGCTCACTCTGTATGCTGTGTCAGTACCGAGGCCTTCTAGAATTAACTCTCTTGTTTGTTCCTGAGACTGACTAGAATGATTAAACAAGATTCGCCACAGCTAATATGTGAATGTACTGTATGCAAAGACTAGATTCACTATGCTTATTTATAGGGGGAATTTACCAAAATATAAGCATGTGGCAATGCCAATGTAGGTACTTGATCTCACTGGATTATTCTTATTTTATCTGAAACTTTATGGACACAATACATAAGATATTGATTACAAAAAAAGTTCTGCATTAGATAACAACTAAGTTGTTAAAAGCAAAGCAAAAATTAATAGTTCTGACTCTAAATTCAGTTACACTTTATTTTAAGATGACGTACTTACATTGTACTTACTCAAATAAGTACTGAGTAATATTAATTAACTATATGTACTTACTATGGAGTTACGGTTAGGGTTTGGTTTAGGTTAGTTACTTGTAATTATGCATAATTTACTATAGTAGGTACATGTGGTAATGTGGAACTACGTCATTTTAAAGGTGACTTATAATGCTCCTTTTCACAAGACATAATATAAGTCTCTGGTGTCTCCAGAATGTGTCAGTGAAGTTTAATCTCAAAATACCCCACAGATCATTTATTATAGCTTGTCAAATTTGCCCCTATTTGGGTAAATATGACGTTTTGTGTGTGTGTGTCCCTTTAAATGCAAATGAACTGCTGCTCCCACCCCCTTTCTAGAAGAGGGCGGAGCTTTAACAGCTCAACAACAACAAAGCTGGAGAATCTCACGCAGACAAAATGAGGAAAGTGTTCAGCCTTACATTGTTCAAACCGGAGTCGACACTGATGGAGAGACTCAGGAAGAAGTTACAACTTTTAGACGTTTCTGAATGGTTAGTGGATAAATTGATGTAGTTGCTGTGGAGTTGATTCAACTCATCCACTAACATGTGCCGTCATGTTCATCTTTTGTGCAAAACCAGTATGGACGCCCACTATACATAGAGTACCTGTTTGTCAATCAGAGTCATACGCACCAGGATAACATTTATGATTGCTATCATTAGATAATGGTCTAATATTTTAAATATGGCTCAGACAGAAACGCTCATTTTTTATCAGTCGATCTTGCCAGGATCAACTTCAGGCTACCAAGCTAATGAGACTCTAAATAGTGTTCAGTGCTCGTCTGTGCAGCAACGACAGAACAGTTAGCATGCTTTGCTCCAACATTTGTCAAGGCGTTAGAACTGGTACACCGTTGTCGCTTTGTGAAAACAAAATGGTGGCGCAGTGGGTGGGAACATGCAGATTAAGGGGTGGTAATATTAAAATAAGTTCCTCTTCCTACGTCACAAGATGAGTGAAATCTGAGCGTCTCATTTTTTCACATGCTTGCAGAGAAAGACTTGCCAAAACAAAGTTACTGGGTTCTCCTTTTTCACGCTTTCTGTGTAGGTTGATGCTCCGGGGGCCCGATTATAGCACTTAAACATGGAAAAACTCAGATTTTCATGATATATCCAGTGTAAAATACAGTGTTATCCTAAATTCAAAATGCAAAACAGTCATTATGCATGCACATGTCACACATTCTAAATCATATATTAATTTGCAGTTGAAAAGCAGTTAGGCTAATGAAGTCAAATAATGGAAGAATCATTCACTATGATTATTTATGAGATTACTATGAATTATCTTTTAGCAATTATTGATAAATGTGATTAAATGCAATTAATTTGATTAATTAAATGGCATATGCAACTAATTAGATTCAGATTTTTAATATTTTGCATGCATGCATTTATGCAAAGTGATAATGTTGATAAGAATTCATATGCCAATCAATAAAGGAAGGATGGAAACTACAACGTGCAGTGCAACGTTTTCTAGTCAATACTTAGAAAGGCATGAAGATGATCAGAGCAGCTGTTGCACTCATCAAAGGTTCTTCTGCTTCTCTCTGGTGGTGCGGGTGGAGGGGTAAACAGGAGGAGGTCCAGAGCAGTAGATGTGTGTAACCTTCATGACACCCTTCATTACTGGGCACAGTCTGACAGCGGCTCTGTAGAGCAGATGGAGGGGAGGGGACACGATCTGAACCGCTCAATCTCTCATGCTTTAGCCCAGCACAGGACCCAAAGCAGATCCCAGCGGCACCGCAGAGCCCGTCCTTGTGAAGGTGCTTAGATGGTGGTAGCACAGGGCTGGGTCAGTCTGCACAGGGTAATCGTCCTTTTTGAATCTCCTGCCATGCACTGGTAATCATCGAGGGTAGTGGTTGCAATAGGGCAAAACTTCTGACTACTTCCATTTGCATGTCAGAAAAAAGATCTGGCTTTGAGTTTTATCACTAGAGTTAAGATTACGCTGCCTGAAAGACATGGATAGTTGTAAGCATGGGTGTCAATTTGCATGAAAAAGTGGTGATAACAATAACGCATTCATCACTTTGCATTATTTTGCTTACAGCTGCTTGATGCATTTGTCGCATCAGACAAAAGAAACATACTTTTGCTTGCAGCTGAAAAAAAAAAAGACAGTGTCCAATTCTGTGCTTGAAATCATTAAAGGGTTAGTTGACACTAATGAAATTCCTATTGTTAATTACTCAGCCTCATGTCGTTCCACACCTAGAAGACCTTTGTTCATCTGCGGAACACAAATTAAGATATTTTTTGATGAAATCCGAGAGTTTTTATTTTTTATCCCCCAGAAAGCAACGTAATTAACACATTCAAGGTCCAGAAAAGTAGTAAAGACATTGTTAAAATAGTTGGTCTTATTTAACAGTTAAATGCAGCCCGAACTGGAGATAAACTCTGCAGGAAAGTGGATCTCAAGAGTCTGAGTTGCACAGCCCTGCTCCACCTCCTCATTGCTAATCTTATCCAATACCGTCATCCTTGAGCTCGAGATCGAGTCCTTCATTCAAGGAAAGTAAGACAAATTTGTTTACCATCATTTATCAAGAATATATTTTCAGATTTACATTCTGTACCTTAAAAACATAAAATAAATGTAATATTTTTTTTTTGTAAGAATCCCCAAGTCAAACAAACGTAGTGTTGTTGATGCCTGAAAGAGCTTGCTAACACCAAAGAGTAAGGGAGCATGAATCCAGGCACCGTCATCTTCAGCATCATCCTTTAAGAGTTTGTTTAAATCTCTCTACATGTTATAGACTGAGATGTGCAGCTTACACAGGTCTCCCATTAAGTGGGAAACAAAAAGCATCTGGTCTTTCAGGATGTCCTTGGGATGCAATGTTTTGGGAGTTTGCTTTTCTGAGGGGAAGTATCTCTGGATACCTAGAGGCATAGTCCACAATGACTAGGACCTCACTAGAGACCTGCAAAGCACAGAACACCTTTCATTAGTCATAAGGAAGACAGAGGTGAGCCAACCATGATGTTGTTGCTTTACTTCAGTTATTTTTATTTGTCCCCAACAATGCATGAACCAATTATCTTTTTCTACTCAATTTGCACTGAACCACAAAATACAATTTTCTGAAAGCAAACAGAATATGTTTTGGGAGTCATTGTGCCTTCCTGTGGTCATGTGTTCGATTCCCAGGGAGATTCCCATACCTTTAATGCAATGCAAGTCACTTTGGATAAAAGCATCTGCCAAATGTAAAATATTAACCCAATCATTCGGTTACTCTTACAGGCCTCCTCCTCACTGGACAGGCATTCTTGGTAAGCCAGCTGGTTTTAAAGCCCATCATCTAATTCCCAATATTCCTGGCTGGTTTGACACCACCTGACCTTCCGGATAGTCGGTAATTGACACAAACCTCTTCCGTCACTCTTTTCGGGTGCATTTGTGCTTTTTGAGGTAAATCAGAGTCTTCTCTCTTAGTTCACTGGTACAGTCATCTTTGCACATGAGGAATCATAGCATTCTGCAACTTAAATGGACTAGATTTGCTCATGGACTGCCAATTTTTCTGCAGCCGGCTTGAATGACTCGAATCTCGAGGGTGCACCCAACGGATCAAACGTGTGCCAGAAACTGCAGCACAGTTCAAAACAGAGACAGACCCACAATCTACAGCCAGTGTCTACTCCTTTAAGATATACTGACTGGTGCTCAGCAGAACTAATTTCATCTTCAGAGATCCCAAGGTGGAAGAGGTGCGGCCACATTCAGCCTCACTAAACTGACCTTATGGTTTGAGTGATTTTGCCCCACAGCCAGTTGCTCAGAGACCATAGTAAGGTGTTGGAGTCATTTGGGGATCAGAGATCGGCATCTTCAGCATCATTTGTTTAAATCTCTTTACATGTTATAGACTGAGGGCCATACGACTAGTGGCATACGACCTCACCTGTATAATTTCTTTTCAGAAATTCATTTGGGGAGTAAAGACCCGTTCACACCAATAACGAATTCTGAATGCAAGCTGCAGTTTTGTCATCTGTCACTTTAAATGCTTGAGATCATTCAAGTCTGGTGGATTCTGATTGGCTGTCATTGTTTTTATCATTCATCAGCTGGAAATTGATTTCAACTTTATAATTTCTCTGTGCCATAATTGTGTGCCGAATGTTTATCTTTATTGTTACAGTTATCGTCCTTGGTGGGAAAGTCCTGATTTCCCACCTTAAGTCCTGATTTCCCATGGGCAATGCATCTCAAAAGAAACCTGAGGTAGGAGGAGACATAACCTGTGAGGTTAAATAAATAAATTACTGTAAGGGTTACACTTGGCATTTGGGTTAAGGCTGATGACCGGAAATGCTCCAGCAGTCTCCATGACTCTCAGTGGCTTTTTCCTCCTCATTTAAGTAGAATGTGGAAAATGTCAATACAAATTAAGGTAAAGTTCAGAGTAAAGTCCCGAAAACTGCAATTAAAGCCATTTCTTTAAAATTATCTATAGTTAGTAAATAGTTCTCTGTGAGGAATGATAAATTACCCAAGTCATAAGTCTGCTTTTATCCATCTACTAAAACAATGTTGTGTAAACAATGTAGTGCTAGTCATTTTTCCTGCATTACACTGCAAAAAAAAGTGCATTGGAAAAGGTTCTGGTAATTTTTCACCAGGACATTATCTGTAAGTGTACAGAGATTTCCTTTAACACTAAAACACAGCGTAATTCAAAATAAAACACCTTTGAAAAAACATATTAAGACAAAACATTGGGCACTATTTTTACAGATTTTTCTTAGAGAGTAGTTAATAATTAGTTTTGCATTAATTATGTTTATAGTTTCTTAGTAGTTCTCGTAGGGTTTGGTGTAGATGGTACAGTATGTTATTTTCAAAAGCAATATAGCATTAATCTTTTAGCACCACTCACCGGACATTTTGCTTCCGATCTGCTGCGATACGTACAACCAACATAATAAAAATGTTGCCACATTCATCTTTATCTGAGAAAATTAAACATGCTTTTAGCACCACTCCATGAACACTTCACTTTGAAAGTGCCAAGAAATGTCACCACAAGCTTGTTTATCTAACAGCTTTCAATGGGGTTGTAAATTTATCTGCCTTATGTAAGCTCTTGCAGGACTGTAAGAGACAGAAATAACAGCACTGTGTGCACCTGGTTTTAGCAATCTGGTTGATTCCCTCCTGATGTGCCTCAGGTGTGACTGATTCCTCAAGTGACCAGGGTGATACTGAACCACACACAAGAGGTTGCATAAGGCAGACGCATTTATAACCCCACTGAAAGCTGAAAGAAATTATAGAAATTGATCTGCTTTTAGACATTGTGACAAAACCAAAAATACAGCACATAGCAGGGTTCACATTGGCATTAGGGATCATGTACACGACACTGTTTCCAACTAAAAACTGCATGTTTTAGCCATTCATTTACACAAAAAAGGTGTTTCGGGGGCCTGAAATTGCAAACGTTTTTGAAAACGATACTGATATTATCTCCAAGTAAACTACACAAACCTAAATTTGTAAAAAACGCTGACGTCATGCACATGCATATTACATGTTTATTTTATAGGCAAGTACACAGTAAAATCCACAGAGTTAAATCAACTCTGCTCAGATAACATTTGGTCCCTCTCTGAATAGTGTTAAAATAACACTGAAGCAGAGTTAAAGTTAATGAGATAATTAAGCTATTAATTAAGGGATGATTGAACATTAATGATGAACACCTGCTGTTAACAAGCAGAAGAAAAGAGAAACACAAGAACTACAAGTGACTTCAGCCAAAACCATTTAATTGAAATCAACTGAAGGTAAAAGACATTAAATCTCTCAAGATATGATTTATTTATTACTAACCATTTTGACTTTATTTCTGTCACATGTCTAAATAATTTCTTATTGAGAATTAACAGAGGTTTAAATGTTGGTGTTTTATTGGTCAATAAATTATGCCACCATTGTGGTGGTCAGGGTTTGTTTTGGGCTCTTGACCTTTCTATGTTTTTAAAATAATTTGTGTTTGAGCAATTGCAATAGTGCTTCACAGCAATCACTTGTGCACTGCCGAATCAAAAGACTAAAGGAACAGTTATTCTGCTTGTTAACAGCAGGTGTTCATCATTAATGTTCAATCATTCCTGAATTAATAGCTTAATTATCTCATTAACTTTAACTCTGCTTCAGTGTTATTTTAACCCTATTCAGAGAGGGACCAAATGTTATCTGAGCAGAGATGATTTAACTCTGTGGATTTTACTGTGTAGTGTTTCTTTACAAAGTGACATGGCCATCTACTGGCCTGGCAGCATAACACAGAATTTTTAATAGCTTCCGCAGATCCGTGTGAATGGGGATCGTTTTAACAACGTTCATGATTCTGTTCATGAAAAATGCAAAAGAAAAACTTTTCTGCTTTTAGTACATTGTTGTCATGTAAAGCTGCATTCACCAGGGGGCGTCTGTGTAAACGCTTCTCATTTACTTTGAATGGGTGACATCACGTATTGCCAAACTGAATTGTGGGTTTCGTCGTGTCGCTTCATTTGCGTTGCTGAAGTTGAACATTTCTCAATTTTTTAGGCGTCAGCCAATCAGATCGTCTATGCAAATACCCTAGAGCGGTCGCTAGCCAATTGTGTTCATGCAACACCAGAAAGTAATGTGAGTGGTCATGCTTCAGACACGCCCTCCGTCAAGCATTGATGCCAATGCCCTGTGTGAATGCAGCGTCACACCGTCTCTTAACCAGACGCGACGCGATAAAATGTATCTTTTACACGTTAATCGCTGCGGACTAGCCGCTCTTCTGAATGTCTGTGATTTTTTTTGATTGACTTTATCACGTCTCATAGTCGTATCGCGTCAGGTGTGGACAGACAAACTGTTTGTAGCTGGAATCTTATTGCAACGTGTTTGATTAGGACATGGTGAAACTGTTTCTAAAATAGAATCGTCACGTGTCGCGGATTTTATTGCGTGTTACTCTAGGTAGGACACCTTATCGCATGTCACGGTGTCGCATAGTGATGATGGTGTCATGGTGGTTTTCTTAGATTCTGAATGAAAGCAAATATGTGCATTGAATTTTAATGTGTAGGGTTCATATAAACAGACCTTTTAGAATCTCAAATCAGATTGGATTCAATACGATTGACTGAAATTAGTGCATGAACAACAGAGTGTTATATATTCTATTGAAGCATATCAAATGAAGGGCTTGTTGTTGTTCTTCTTCTTCTTCTTGTTTTTTTTTTTAATAGCCAGTAACCTTTAGTTTATGTCTCAAAGCACACTTGACAGCTTGTATCATCATAGACTTTGGGTTCATTTGCACACACTCGTCTGGTTAGTGTACGTACCCTCAGTTGGATGCTCTCTTTGCCTGGTAGAAACCTACAAACTCCTCCTGGGTGATTTGCTCTTTCCACCAGGCAAATTAATTAAAGTTTTGAACAAATAAACATGGAGGAAGTGAGAAAGGTGAGAAAAAGAACAATTGTCTTTCACCAGCTGTTTATTCCTTTTTTGCACATTTTGCTGTGTACTCTGTCATTTCCTTCTGTAGGTGAAGATTGCTGAACAAAAGTACACCAATGAACTTTTGACTTTTTTTTTTTATATTTGTGTGAAATAAAGTGCTTGACATTAGACATTAAAAAGCAGCTCACATCGAGCATAAACCAAAGTTGCTTGTTAGTTGCACTAGTGTCCTTGAACAAAACAGTGAAGCTCCACAAAGCACATAAAAGCAAGACTGGATGAGAACAGACAAAAATACAACTGCTTTTTCACTGCAGACCTTGTCATTGCAGTTTCTGGATATAGTTATGATTTCAAGCTCGATTATGCACATTTTCTAGCATTTGACGCATGTGCACAATACTAGAAGGTGCTAGTAAGTGTAATCGAGCATGAAATCATTGGCAAAGAGACTGCTGATGTCAGCAATTATACTGAAAAAGTACTTACATTTTAGCCTGAAAAAAAAGAAAAAAAGAAAAATGCACATACAACCCAGATCCTGGGTTCAATCAAACCTAATACAAAATTATTATGGTTCATAATCAGGCATAAAAAGCAAATATTTACTGTAATTTTAAAAACCATATGAAGGTAAACAGATTAAAGGAATGGGAATGCTGAATTTAAGTTGAATTAAGAAACATCACAAGTGAAGTGCAATAGTGTCATTTCCTCACGGAAACTGGGAGTCAGTTGTGTGTTATAATTGTGGAAGATATTCCAGGCGATTGGGGTTAATGAGGTTCTTCACTCAAGAGACTCACTGAAGAACCTTTAAGTATGAAAACACATACACTCTCCTGTCTCAAACTAGTTCACCGACCCCATCACTCAAAGCACATGTGATTTCCCATTGTGGAATCCTCAACCTCAAAAACGATCAGTTTGACAGATAAGGACGGTGGCGGTCACGCCAATCCACCACTCAACTGGTGCTGCCGGACCCAGTTCTAGAGGTTAAGAATGCTGGAAGAGAGACAGTAACTGTGTGGTTGATTTGGAGAGGAGGTTATAATGAGAAAAACAAAAGACGTGTGGGCTGAAGAGGGTCTGGGTCTCCTGGCAGAGACAGATGGAGTGAGAGACACCCAGTTAGCAAACATAGTCAGAGGGGAACGGGTCAGAAATGGAGCCATCAATCTCAGACACCATCACAGAGTGGCCACAGATTAGTTAACATTATAAGTGACAATAATAAAGTATCTGGATGCAGTGTCTTCTGTTAGATGCCAATGTTACAAATGCATGGAAGCTTGTCGAGAGATTTGCTCAATATCTCGCAATTCAGACTTTATAATTTGCAATTGCGAGTTCAAATCTCACAATTCTGAAAAAAAAGCTAGAATTGTGAGATATGGACTCTCAATTGCAATTTATAAAGTGTGAATTGGGAGATTTTGTGCAAATCTCTCGAATGAGTGAGTCATTGAATAATTCATAAAGACTTCACGTTTTATTACTAAATAAACTAATCTTTTGAATAAATTATTTAAGTGACTGTTTGTCACTTGTAGCCACCTGTTGGCGTAAAGATGTAATTGATTCTATCTTTATTTGAAGTGTCGAAGGTGATTTGCTCTATCACTACAGTAGACATCAGTGTTTATATCTGAACTATAAACTTTCATCCCAGTACTTCTTTGATTAGTTGAATTATTGTAACACAGAAATAATGATAGTCTATGCCTAAACATTACAACTGCTCTCTGTGGTTCAGCGGCAGTGCCAACGCAGATCTGAATGTTCACACTTGTCTAAGGTTTAATAGACGGATTATTGTCATTTAGAGTGTTTGACTCAAGATTGCAATATTTTAATGATTAATTGTGCAGCTCTACTCTGTTTCTCTTCAATGGAAATGCTCTCTTTTCAGGCTAGACATCATTATTAGACAGAGTTTGCATTGAATCCGGTTCAATTTCAGATACGTAAACGCTGTTTTATCCATATCAAATTTTCTGTTATCACATTTCTGTTCAGATTTTCTGCTAAAATCTCATCAAATCTAATTTACCTCAGATGATTGGTTCTGTGAGGACCCGCACTGACAGAGAAGCATTGACTGCAACCTGTAGCTATTTTGGCCAATCACAAAAGTCGAATGCGCAACCAATCATAGAATACTCTGCTGCAATTTTTTTAATACAATTGTTTTGCACTATGTTTTTGTGCTTAATTCGTATCACTTTCATAGGCTGGTGAGTGAATAATTTATAAATCCTTTTAATTTCCTTAATTTGAACTCATTTAAACCCCTAACCATTTCAAGCATTTTTTTTTTAATGTGATTTGTGGGCGGGGCTTGATTTTATTCATGGGGAATTGATTGGATGATTATGGTTTGCTATTGGTGGATCTCATTTGAGTGACAGGTTGCCCCGCCTTCATCATCAGAGAACAGATGCTGCTGAACGATGGAGGGAAAGATATTCTGATTTAAGATTATGAGAAAAATGAATTTAAAACAATAATGTGCACTGATAATTTATACATCCTGAAATATTCCATTAAAAAAAAAAAAAAAAAAAAAGTTTCAAGTTTCATTTCTGTATCCACTTTTGTAACAAGAGAACTTTAAAATACATTAAAGAAGGGTTTGTGGTCATTTTTGCACTGGTCAAAAGGGCAAATAATATGGATGATTTTTTTTTGTTTTTTTTCGATCCATTACATCACCATCGTCCACACTCTTGCAGTTTCATTCACTCGTGTTGCTCTCTCTTTGTGTCGAGAAAACTTGTTTGATTAGACAATTTTAAAATTGTCTTGGTACCTGCCATTTCTTGCAAGGCCTCTCATGACACATCGTGACTGGCAAACACTTTTAGTTGGCCATGATGTGGGGCTTTTTATCACAGACATAAACATGAAAGCATAATGGGTTCAGTTTATTAATGTTGGTGTGGATTCAGGAAAAACCCACTTGCTATTGTTCATTTGAAATAAACTATCCTCAGTTGACTATAGAACTAATGTTCATTGGCCAGCGCTCACTATCCCCGTGCGTAATTTGATCTCAGCAAATCAGTTCGGACAAATGCAAACAAGGTGATTAATATTCATGAGCTCAGCAGCCTGCCAGGCATTAGCAGACAGACACTTAGCTGCTGACAATGTACAATTATTATGAAGAAATCTTTGACTAAATAAATTATACCTTTTTTTGGTGATTTTAGTGAGTTTTTAATCTCTGACTTCATTATTGAAATAATTGAATATTGAAAAAAAAAAAGTGTAACCTTCAAATACCAAAAGTAAGTTTGTTTTAATAAAAATCAACTCCTGGGCCATATATAAAGAAAGACCTGTATGTACTGTACATGTACAGTGTGTATGAAAAACAAGGATGTGTGACAAACAGGGCTTATGGGAACATGTTGAATATTAAGATGGCACACAGCTCTCTCTCTCTCACACTCCATCTCAAGCTGCTTTCTGTGGCCTATTTGAGTTTGGCAGGGTACATTGTTAGCGTGCCCAGGTCCGTGTTTTTGCAAGCAGGAAAGGTTGTCCGCTGGTCATCGGTATGTAAATATGTTCTATTCTGTCAGTCACGGAGCATAAATTGGGCTGCAAATATGTCAGTGTCTTAGTCTGGCAGTGAAAAAGTCTGGCTAGATTTTTAATGCAATATTGGCTGTAAATGACAAAAAAGATTTTTAGAGGACTTTTTTTCTTTCAGATCATAAATTGGGTCATTTTAAAATGTTTTCAGGATTTAGGCTTTGACATTGTTCTAGTTTTAATGTAAAGGTTATGGAGCATTTGAGACTAGTTTCTTTCAGTTTTCAAACTTATATTTGTGCACAGATTTATTCTGTCCCAGTTCAAGATAGTATAGAAAGATAGAGTGATAGATTTTTTTTTTTTTTTTTTTCCAGCTGCCATCTTTCCTGACAGCCAGTGATGTCCTAGAACATGCTGAACTTATAGGATGCTGTTTCTGTCCCATGGAGAAGTATTGAATAAAATAAGAATGAGTGCAGGAGCTCTACACGCGTCACTCTCCGCTTCAAGATGGATGATTCCGTTTCTGTGGTCAAATTATATTTTCGGAAGGACTGTTTGCTTGTGAATGCACAGATGCTAATGAATGTGTTTGGCCAATACAAGGGCCATTGACTTCTCCAGCGGGAGAGGTTAACGGTGTGTTTGGGAGCATTCCTAAAGCAGATGTGTCTAGAGCGATTCTTGTCTGCTTCTATTCATCAATATATTTAAGGAGCCTTTGTTAGAAAAGAGTGTATGTTTATGTTGTCACTGAGAAAATTACTTTCTCTGAAATCAGAAGTTTGCCCAGAGATGTCTATGACATTTTACATTTTTCTATCACTTGGACATAATTGCTTTTAGTGTTGTCAAACATATAAATTTTTCACTAGATTATTTAACGGGGACCTATAATTCCCCTTTGAATAGATGTAATATAAGTCTCTGGTGTCTCCAGAATGTGTCTGTGAAGTTTCAGCTCAAAATACCCCACAGATCATTTTTTATAGCTTGTCAAATGTGCCCCTATTTGTGTGTGAGCAAAAACACGCCGTTTTTGTGTGTGTCCCTTTAAATGCAAATGAGCTGCTGCTCCCGCCCCCCTTTCCAGAAGAGGGCGGAGCTTTAACAGCTCAACAACAACAAAGCTGGAGAATCTCACGCAGCCAAAATGCATTCAAAATCCAGTGTTGAATTGACCCTCGTTTGTGAAGCAGTCCGGCGTAAAATGACGGCATGTCAACAACACTCTACTACAACAACTCTTCCTCTTCTCTAAAGCAGCTCAACATGGCCACGCCCCCTTTGTTGTGTGTTTCCAGGGTTTATGTAAATTTTAGGGTTAGTGATGTCACCAACCTGGGAAGAAGCTCATTGAAGTCCTTACCAGCCATTTGTTATAGTCCTTAAACAGAGAAGACAGCAACGTTACACATTATATATATATATATATATATATATATATATATATATATATATATATATATAAAATATTATTTCCATTCATTTAAATTAAAAGTTGACTAATAAGTGTCAAAATGTCTGCCACAGACACACCCTTCCACAAAAAAATCGCAAAGGCCTTATGATTACACTCACTCACCAAATTTGAAGATGCTCGGATTTAGAGTTTGTTAAAGTACGAGGCCTGAAAATGGCAAATACTGCACAAAAATTGCAGAGGAAAATCAAAACGACTGACTTCCTGTTGCGTTTAGGGCTTTGCTCCAAGTGACTTTTTTGTAGGTATTGGGACATTACATGTGTGTACCAAATTTCATATGCGCATCTGAAATGTAGCGGTGGGGAGCCAGAGATACAAGGAAAGTTACTATATTGCGTCAGAGATTTATTGCACTTTACTTCCAGATGATTGGTCCAGGTTTCTAATGCAAAGTTATCGCAGCGATAAACACAGCCAAAAAAAAAAAAAAACACACATTCACCAGTTTCAGTTGATAAGAAAATACTTTCATTATGGTTTTGGTCATCTCATCAGTCTGTGGTTTGCTGTTTTGGTAATATTCTAGATTAGGGAACACTATTCACTACTAATTAATATGCATATTACTAGCATATTGGCTGTTTATTGGTACTTATAAAGCACATACTGTATTAATGCCTTATTCTGCATGACCATATTCTAGATAATTTAAAGGATTAGTCCACTTTCAAATAAAATTTTCCAGATAATTTACTCACCTCCATGTCATATCCAAGATGTTCATGTTTTTATTTCTTCAGTCGAAAAGAAATGAAGGTTTTTGAGGAAAACATTCCAGGATTTTTCTCCAAATAGTGGACTTCAAAGGGAAAATTTAATTTGAAAGTGGACTAATCATTTAACCCTACCCTATACTTAAACATAACCACTACAACAGCTAGCTTACTCACTATCAATAAGCAGCAATCAGGAGTTTATTGAGGGAAAACTCCAAGTTAATAGTAATTAAGTGTTCCCTAATTACCGCTGTTCTTCTGAAGCGCTCATCTGAAGTGCTTCTCTACGACTTGTCTCCCTCTTCATTTCACAATTTTTCCTCAAAAGACTTTTATCAAGGTCAGATCTTCAGTTATTCGGTAAGTGCCTGATTTGATGCTGTCTAAACGGAAACAGGAAAAGGACAATGAGGAGAACAGGATTACTGGGGGTTGTAGTTCCTCAGTGAAATGCTTTCCCAGTAATCCTATTAGACCGGCTCAGTCCGTTGTGCTCCAGTTCTGCTGGGCCACAGGGGCCGCTGCCAGCGTTTCTGATGGCAATGACTGATTAAGGACAGACAAAGAGTGTCACACAAGGAGATCTGGAAGAGGATTTTTCTTTTTTTTTTCTTTCAGAGATGTTATTAAACTGCCCAATCCTCTGAACTCAGTGACCCGTGATCTTCACTTTGACCACACGAGTGGAACTTTATGCACTTTTAGGATAAATAATCTTACAAATATGGTTTAGTGAGAGGTTTTCTATTGGTATTCTAAGAAACAATAAGATACTATGGGGGCCAACCAGTAGACACACTAAAATGTAAATACAAAAGTGTTATGAATATATAAATGGTTGGAAGTTTTACCACTAGGTGGCATTGTAACCAACCTTGTTCGGTAGCCCTAAGGAAAGGGTGGAACTTCTATGATATTTTAATTTTCTTTTTTTCCCCCCAATGCTTAAGATGCAGCCTCAGTGTTAACTTTATGTTGCCTTTAATTGTATAGGTCAGTATAAAATCAACTTTTTTTCCCCCTTAGTAAAGAATCTTACTGGATGGCACTACTGTCCCCGACCTGGTCAGATATTAGTTTCATTTCAAAAGTCAAACCTAGACTTAATCTGGACGGGCTGACTAAAAACTTAAAGTGCCCCCTTTCAGATATCCCTTTCGCATAGTATTATAGAGCTGTTTGTGAATGTAAAAGATGCAAAGTTTCAAAGATCAAAGTGCAAATAAATGAATTTTTTTGTCTCTCAAAAGAAAGAAGTGATTCTGAACTGAAACGAGTCGTCAATAATTCCAGTCTTACTTCCTGCTGAACCTATCTAGGTTTGTAATTAATTTGCATAATGCCAGCCTATGGTCTTCATTGGCTGAACGATACGATAAAACCGACGCCATTGTTACTGTTTGTATCACTGTGAATCAAGTGCTGAGATTCAGATATGATAATGAGCATTTGGTTTATGACCAATCACAGCAGACTGGGCCATCTGACCAATCAGAGCAGAGCAGCTCTCAGAAAGGCGGGGTTTAGAGAGACCGAATCTTTGATCGAACCGTTTCAGACAATGTGAGGAAAGAGCTGATGCTGCAGTGGATATAATGAGACAATTAAAGTGTTTGTTTTTTTGGATCCATGTAAACTCATTGATTCCAAAACAAAAGAGCACTTTAAGCCAAAATGTTATAAACATTCATCAAACTGTATTTTTCCGACCAGTAGGTTTAATAAGCAATGACATCATCAGTGTGAATTCAGCAAAACAAAGCATTGCCAAGAAATAGCTTGACTTTGCTGGGGCGTAATCAAAAATCCATCCAAAAACATTTGTGGTGCTTGGTCCAACATGGTGGTTAATTCAATTTAGTAGGTTGAAAATCAAATCAATATATTCACCCAACATGAGGTTAGAAATCAGAGGAAAACCAACAATAAAGGATAATGTTCCCAGACAAGGGTTTTATACCCTGAAGAAAAAGTCAAAATTGGGGACTCGGTTGGAGGACTCTCAGACCAATCCCAATCAATGTGCCGAATTTCATTATTTTGTTCACAGTGTGTTTTTTAGAGAACAAAGAAACAGCAAGAACACCAACAGATGCACGTGCGGCCCTTAATGATAACTTCCTAATTTTGCGTCCAAATCTGACATAAAACCCTACAGGTTTTAAGGAGGTTTAAGGGTACAATCGATCTATCCTAGGTTAGTTCTGCCATCTGATGCTGGAGCACAGGGGATATTCATGACATATTGTTGATGTTTCGAGTTATTCCTCTCAAAGAGCAAAGCTCAAATCTCTCTCTACTCCTCTGTGATTGAAGATGCTGATAGGGATGATAAATCTTTGTCCTTATTGCTTTCTTCTGCCTCGTGGCACATTTTCTCAGAGCTGAAGTTGAGAATGAAGATTTATGGCGTCTCATGACTGTTGTGTTTTCCTGCAAATTAGGAGGCTGTTTTCGTACAGTTGCCACAACATATTTACAAATACATGCATCTTAAGCATGTTTTTTTTTTTTATTATTATTATTAGTTTATTGGATATTTTCCTCAGTTAGGTGACAAAATGAGGAGTTTGATTCTAATCACTGGACTTTGCCGGAAACAATTTGTTGAGATGTCTTATACAGAGCCACCATGTGCATATATCTAACCTCACTGCTTTGTTGTGTTTTTGTTAAAGCAAAACTGAATGTAAATGCAAGCGATTTTTCATTGAATTTCAAAATCATTACCAACATCAGCAAGTTTTGCATGCTTGAAAATGTCCCCAATGTAAAACTCGTTGATGGACTTAAAAGTAGAAAAGCTTCCTCTATAAATCCTCATTCAAATCGCAGCCAGTAACACACATGCCGATCATCATTTTTGCTGCAACAAAAGGCTAAAACCTTGAATTGAAGCTGCCCTATGTATGTTCCATTTCCATTGAATTTTCTCAGAAACCCAAGGCTAGATGTATAATAACCTGAAGACAGTCCATTATCTGTGGCTTCACCTTCATGCAGTGGTTTTGTATCAAATCATAGTGTTTTGACTACATTGCTAGCATGCTGATCTACCAATTTATGTTTCCATTACCTAAATTAATGCCCTCTCTGAACATGGTTAGTATCTACATGCGCCACAACAATGGCACAGTCTAGACCAGAGGTGTTCAATTAAAATGAAAGAAGTCCAGTCTCTGCATTTTATATGGCTTGCATGGCTATGAAATGAAATGTGCATTTGCCATGTGCATTTTTGCAATACCTACTACAAATCACTGGTAACACTTTACTTAGCATTATAATGCATTAATTTGTCTAGTAATGCACCTTATGTAATATATGCAAATGTAATGATTTCATTTCAGTCAGATGGGGAAATAAACATGTCTGAGTATCTGTGCAGCACATCAAAATCAGAAACAGGCCATCTGTCATATGAAGTAAGGGCTTGCAGTGTAGACAGCCCTATTTTTTTTTTAAAGAGTGATCTAGTTTCGTCACATCACACACTCCACTCGCTTCCAGCGCAGGCACGGTGTCTCGGTCGTCATGATAATCAGGGCTGATGGCGTGTGGAGCCAGTCACGGGTCAGGATCTGGATCATGCTAATTGGTGACCTCTGGTCTAGACCAACATAAAACCACAAACTATAATATCGACATATAATTATTGATCAAATATTTTCAGCATTTTAAACACGTCTTTTCTTCCTTATTATCCTTCTGGAACAAGAACAAATGTAGGGCAGGGCTTGATTTTGTCTGCGTGAAATTGATTGGATAGTTGTGGTTTGCTATTGGTGGATCTCATTTGAGTGACAGGTTGCCCCGCCCTCGTCATCAGAGATGTCACTGAGAGAGGGAGGGGAAGTTATTCTGTAAACAATGCAATATTCCATAAGAAATGTTGTTTTTGATTTCATGGTTAACTTAATATTTAGGATTATAACAACAAAGAATGAAATGGCCAAGATGGATATTCAATTTTATTTCCATGGTCAGACAATATGTCATGTTTTACGGTAGAGAGTATAAAACTACTTGTTAATTTGCTATGTACATGTAAACGTGCTATTAAAAGAAGGACAGTTCCTATAGAATGAAGTTCTTGTACCCTTTGAACAAGTCAATTGGCGTTGACGGTCGGGAGGATCTCCATATCAATTGCTCACGCAATCTTAGCAATGAGCTTACGATACATTAAGCACAAAGCATCGTGATTTATTAGGACATTGTAATTATATCCTGGCAGAGCACTAGTGGTTTGGGTGGGGGTGAAGCAGTGGACTCGCTCGCACACAAAGACTCGTTTGCCTCATTAGCTGCTGCATGCTACAGCATTAATCAGCATTTCATGTAATGGGATGCCACTGGAAGGACAATACCGCACTGTCTGCAGTTTACCCACCACACATCGATACCGGGCTTGGCAGGGGAAGAGGGTGGTTTACTTGACCTTGGTGGGTTGAGAAGCTTATTTCTGTTATGTGAGGAAAATGTAATTGACATTGATATGTTTTGAGTGCTTGTGAAGAACGTGAATCCAGTTCTCTGAGTCCAATGAGAATGAGTATCACAAATCATGTGTATTGTTGAGGAGAGGTGTGCTCTGGTGGAAAAAAAACTGGTGAAAAAGACCAGAGATTTGGAGGTGGACCTCACAGGAAAGTGTGGACATTTTGTATGAATTCGTATGAAAAAAGTAACAACATACATTTTTTTAGAAGAAAAGTAAACATGGGATGCAAGCTGATTACATGAAAACGTACAAACAAGATTGTACTTATTCATACGAATCAGCCACCAAAAAACAGTTATGAATTGTCATGAGATTGAAGGGAAGCAAGTATCTTACCCAGCATACCTTTGACTAATGTTCTTTAAAAATTATGTAAATGTTGACAAAACGTTCTTATAATGTTATTAGTTAATATACGTTCTCGTAATGTTGAAGAAAATGTTCTTAGAACAATGTTTTTGGAATGTCCTTATAATGTTATTATTATTTGCTGAATGTTTTCATAATGTTACCATAAAATGTTCTAAGTACAACGTTCAAGGAACATTCAATTTGTATTTAATGAATGTTCTCAACGTTCATACAACATCCTTACAATGTTGTTTTTACCTGATGAACATTATCATAACATTGAGAGAAAATGTTCTTAGAACAACATTTTTAGAACGTCTTTATGATGTTATTAATATTTGCTGAATGTTTTTGGAATGTTTGCATTAAACGTTGTGAGAATGTTAATGAAACATCCTTAGAGTGTTTTTGGAGTAGTGCTTTTCACAATACTTCAATATTTCACAATATTTCAAAGCAGCTTTACAGAAAATCATGGTTATAATGTTCATAATATCTTAAAATCTTAATGCCCTATAGTTGCAGATTCTCAGCTCAGATAACGTTCTCAGAACGTTCTGGCAAGGTGCTCTCAATGTTATGAAGAAATTGTCTTCCTGTAACGTTAATAGAACGTTCGTTCAAATTTATGTGGTCTTTAAAAAAGTTCTCAAAATGTTAGCACAAAAAGTTATTTATATTTTGTTCATGGAACATTTTTTTTTTTTTTTTGGAATGGTTTAGTTGGACATTCATCTAATAGTTTTTAAACATTACTACTTGTTTGATGTACTGAACTGAAGAGAACATTAAAGGTGCCCTAGAACCAGTTTTTACAAGATGTAATATAAGTCTAAGGTGTCCCCTGAATGTGTCTGTGAAGTTTCAGCTCAAAATTCCCCATATTTATTTTTTTTTAAAATACATTTTTTTAACTGCCTATTTTGGGGCATCATTAACTATGCACCGATTCAGGCTGTGGCCCCTTTAAATATCCCTGCCTCGAGCTCTCGACTATAAAACATAAAACAAAGTTCACACAGCTAATATAACCCTCAAATGGATCTTTACAAGATGTTCATCATGCATACTGCATTCATGCGTCGGATCATGTGAGTATAGTATTTATTTGGATGTTTACATTTGATTCTGAATGAGTTTGATAGTGCTCCATGGCTAAAGCTAACATTACACACTGTTGGAGAGATTTATAAAGAATGAAGTTGTGTTTATGAATTATACAGACTGCAAGTGTTTAAAAATGAAAATAGCGACGGCTCTCTTGTCTCCGTGAATACAGTAAGAAACGATGGTAACTTTAACCACATTTAACAGTACATTAGCAACATGCTAACGAAACATTTAGAAAGACAATTTACAAATATCACTAAAAATATCATGATATCATGGATCATGTCAGTTATTATTGCTCCATCTGCCATTTTTCACTATTGTTCTTGCTTGCTTACCTAGTCTGATGATTCAGCTGTGCACAGATCCAGACGTTAATACTTGCTGCCCTTGTCTAATGCCTTGAACATGAGCTGGCATATGCAAATATTGGGGTCGTACATATTAATGATCCTGACTGTTACGTAACAGTTATTGTTATGTTGAGATTCGCCTGTTCTTCTGAGGTCTTTTAAACAAATGAGATTTACACAAGAAGGATGAAACAATGGAGTTTGAGACTCACTGTATGTCATTTCCATGTACTGAACTCTTGTTATTCAACTATGCCAAGATAAATTACATTTTTGATTCTAGGGCACCTTTAAGTCACAAGACACATGCATAAGGAACAGCCAATGAATGCAAGTTGTTTATGAAATATACAGGCAAGCAAGAATAATACACCAACTTCATCCCAGCTGACAAAAAAATGTTCTTGGAACATGTTCAAAATGTTTTTTTTTTGTTTTTTTTTATGTATTAAGACTGTTTTTTCTTGGTTTATGTGAAAGTTAGAGGAACATTCCATTCTATTATTTTGAAAATGTTATGAAAACGTTATTTCTGAAAGTTTTCTGAATGTTCAAAACATCTAGTTTTTTAAATGTTTCAAGAACGTTTTGTCCTAACATTTATATAACTTTTAATTAACGTTAGTCCAAATTATGGGAACGATCCCTGCTGGGACTGAACCTAATGAATTACACTAATCAATCAGACTCTAATACAGTTTAGTCGACTACTACAGTAAAATGTCAGTCTTAAAGTAGTCTTATCTGTTATTCTTTGTAAATCAAATATTTAATGCACTTAAAAACTTTTATACTGTGGACAAATGTAAACAATGTCTTCATTTTTAGTACTTAAGAATTCTGGGAAAGCACTGTCGCCTCACAGCGAGAAGGTCCTCGGTTCGAGTCCCGGCTGAGCCAGGAGTTAGCAGGATGTCAGTGTGGGTTTCCTCCAGGTACTTCAGTTTCCACCACAGTTCAAAGAAATGAAGCGTAGATAAATTAGCGATAATAAATTGTCGGTGTGTGAGCCCTGTGACTGGCCATCTGCTCAGGGTGTTTTGAATGTTCAGAGAACATTCAGAAATAACGTATTCATAACATTTTCAATATGATTCCTCTAACATTCACATAAACAAATAATGAAACATTCTTAATATATATATATATATATATATAAAAAAACAAAAAAAAAAACGGACGCTTCAAACATTTACAAAAAACATTCAGAAATAACTTAATGGGAATGTTAACAAAACATACTAAGAACATTATTTGTTAGCTGGGTAGCCACCATCTTGAAACAACTTAACCACTCTGAACACCCACTGCATTGTGCATGTGTAGAATTGTGAACCTTGAGTAAAACAATCCAGCAATATCTGTTTTGTGTAATATAACCCAGGCTCATTGAAAGAACATGCATCATTTTCTGCAAAATATCATGTTGCTTTTTGAGACACTTTCAAAGTGAAATGTCCAGCGAGGCACGTTCTGTTTTATATGATCAAATGTGAATTTGGCAGTGTTGTTTGTTGTATGAGTCACAGCCATTCAGAAATTAAACAACCAGTGACAAAATACATAATAACGTACCATCTGCCCTAGTGTTAAGAAAAGCAAACGTGAAGCAACCATGCCATCCAATCTTCTCCAAGTCTTTGAGCTCTTTTATTGTTATTTGTGTTTCACGAGACTCTTACAACATCAGAAATGGCAAACATATATGGATCTGGTTATGGGACACAAATGTCAAAATGTCTATTTAGGAGTTTTGAGCTCATGACATAGTATTGTGCAAGGAAGCACACAAAATAAGTCTTGATAAATAATAAAGATAGTCTTTATTAATAATAAAGGAAGTTGTTGCCACTTCACTGGAGACTGCAGTGAATTGTATGTATACTGTAGGTAATGTTGCTGGAATTTAGCAAAATAAAATGTTGGTAGAGGCACTTTCCCCCAATGAGCCTGGGTTAATCTGATCATGTCCAAAATTGCAAAACAACACCACTGAAACACTTCCAGCAATGGTTGGGGTTCTCTTTCATTTTACTACATCAGTTTTATTGATCTCTATAACTTGCATTTTCTAAACTAACATTTTCTGCAATTTCTCAAACCTGGGATATGCATTATGGGAAAATTAATGGAAAGCAGGAATGGATTTGTCCTGTGGTGTTGTACAAATTCCTTTCGTCTCATCGGGGTTCTTCAGGTGCATTGTGTTTGATTCCTGTTTTATCCTGGAAGTCTGTAAACCTGAATGCCTCTGTCAACCGGTGTGTCCTTGAGCAAGAGATTTAACCCACATTCCCTCAGGAGCATCACAGCATGTTTCTACTCCATCCTTACCTGTTAGGCTTGAAAACAAGCAGCGTCTGCTCAGAAAACCGGCTGAGATTAGAAACAGGGACAATTTCGAAACAGATTTGAAGATTTTAAGCGAACTTTCGGTTCTCTCAAAGTTATGAACAAACATTCTTCAAGTAACATTAATAAAATGTTCATTCAGACTTTTCTTGTCTTTAACAATGTTCTAAAAACATTATACATGATTCATGGAACATTTGTCTAAAAAATAATTTTACTTCTTCAACACCGATCACAAGTTCAATATGGAGTACCACAAGGCTCAGTACTAGGACCGTTGCTTTTTACTACCCTTGGGAGATATCATTAGGAAGCATGGCGTTAGTTTTCACTGTTACGCTGATGATACTCAGCTCTGTATGTTTTCACGCCCTAACGAAACTTACCAACTCACAAAATTAACGGAATGCATAGCTGATATAAAAAAAATAAAAAAATGGATGACTAGTAAATTCCTATAACTAAATTCAGAAAACAAAAACAAAAAACAGAGTTTCTAATTATTGAACCAAAAATCTCTGCACATAATAACCTAAAACACTTACTGTCTGCTCTGTTAAGTCTTCGTCATCAGCCCCCCCTTAGCTGGTTTCATGTTTTGGACAGTTGCCTTAGAAAATGTCAAGCTTTTGTGTGGTACAAACAAGCATTGGTCTTCTTATTAAATATAGCATTTTAATGAGAAATAGATTATTATTTGAAACATTCATTTTGAAGAAAGCCGATATAGTTATTTCAACAGAACAGCAGAAATTACATAAAGTACTTGAAAGCAGTTTCTCAACCCACTGAACGCTCTATTGGATCGTGAGATCGTGTTGTACATGGTTTCAGTAACAGAAGTGTGTGAAGGCTGCAAGCATGTGCTCGTGTCGATCGTTAACAGATTGAGCTTGGACGAGATCCATTTCAGCTGGTGATGATTTTGTGGGAGACCTGCGATATTTACAGAACTTGTGCTCGAGGGGGTTTGTGTCGTGTTTAATGGGCTGCGGTTCATTTGCTGTAATCTAAGAAGAGCTTTTGTTTCCATGGCTATATCAAGACAAAATAGGTATTTACACTTATAATACACATTTAACTCTAATTCATTAACAAGTTAAGTCTCCTCTCAAGAGGTTATTTTCAAATCATGCAGAGTATAGCAAGAAAGCTTTTGGCCCTGTTCCCATGAGTCAAGTGGCATGTGTTTAGATTTAGATGGCATAAGTACTGCTAAACAAACCAAAAAAAAAAAGTGAAGGAAAGCATTAAAGGGATAGCTAACAGGCACTTAATAAGATTGGATAATAATGATAATAACAATAATTAATGCAAATAATAATGGTATGCTCCCTATCCTAAAAGTAACTCCAGTGAAGGTTAAAAAATAAATAAAAATAAAAATCCCCCCTCCCCTTATCTAAGATTTTAGAGTAGAGATTAATCAATCGACATGTCGAAAAAGTTAAACCTGAATTGCATCAAGGAATATAAAACCCAAATGAAATATTATAAAAGTAAAGTGTACATTTGGTATACAAGCAGATTTTGAGATTAAAACCATCATAGATATTTGAAGCTTTAATATACTGTTCTTGTGGATTCACTCTGTTAATGAAAATGCAATGGCTTTACAATGTCATGCCGTAATCCCGCAGTACATATATATATCATTTTTCTTTTTTTCTTTTTTCAGACCACTGTGCTATATTTCATTAGAAAAAGACTGTAAAACAAAAATACAAAAGCAATTTATAGGACATTTCTCACAAAATGTGCCCAGCTTCTTCTTTTTTTCTTTTTTTTTTCTCTTTTTCATCCCTCTGAGAAATGTATGGCTTTATGCTGACCCTTAAAGAAATGAAGAAATGATCAAATTTTGTTCACGGTGCTGCAAAAAAGCTCGACACATCAGCAATCACAACGTGTACATTATGCGAAGCAGTACGAAATAGCATGAATTGATTATGTTCAACCGTAGATACTGCACTCGGGCACCGAAGCGACTCAAACCTGCCTGAAAAACGAGAGCGCGGATCTGAAAATACAACAGACAGGATTCAGTTCTCCTGGCGAGCGGAAATAAAACTGGACATCCCTCAAGAAAGGATGGACGCCTGTACTGAACTCTCTCAGATGGGTCGTATGAAAGGACAAGACACAGTCAATGATTCCTTACGCTGTATAAACCATCTAAAATATGTATGACAATATCATGGTAGTGTCTCAAATTAATTCCCGTGTTTTGGTTCTGCCCTTATGTGACATCTCTAAAAACATGTTAGAATGGCAGTTTAAGATGTACCTTTGTTCCCTCAAAGTAAAATCAAGGCCTCTGTGTCACTGGATGTTGAATTTAATAGTTTGTGATCTTTTCTGGTAATTCTCTTTTAGGAAATGACAGACATGCTTCGACAAATATGATACAGTTATTATCATTTTTTTTCTTTCTGTTTGTTTGTTTGTTTGTTTTCCTTTAGTGAGCTAAAATGACTTCTCTCTGTATTTTTAGTTTCCGTTTAACAATTACACTTACAAAGTTGTTAATAATACATCAAAAAAGCAAAGCAAAAAGATTCCAAATCAATCCGAGAAAGAAAATAATTCGTTGTTGTCGTCGTTGTTCTCAATACAACGTTTTCTTCTTCTTCTTCTTCTTCCTAGTTGTTTTCAGCAAAGTTTGGTAGTCAGGTGGTCTGATTGTTTCAAGATTTCTGTGTTGTACATGTCCAAGGCGTGATTCACGCGAATCATCTCGCTGTTGTTGAGCTTGAGTCGATGTTTCAGCATACAGGAGAACAGGTCCAGCTGGGGCTTCCCAGGGGCCACCGGAGGGGCCAGACGGTTAATTCTCTCCCGTATGTCCAGCAGCAGGAGCATGATGGACGAGGACGAGTAGAACTGGGTCCCCTGCGTGTACGACTGGTTGACCTGCTGCACGGCGCTCCTCAGCAGGTCGGCGTTGAACCGCAGGCTGTAGCCGAACACTTGTATGTCGGAGATCTTGATGTAGATCTGCCGCTTGTTGGGGTCGGATAAGTCCACCGGGCCCTGGCCGGTGTCGTTGCGCAGGACGGTGGGCACCTTGGCGCGGCTTCGCAGGTAGATGTGCACCGTCTCGAAGAAGGTCTTCCAGCGGTTCCCCAGCAGCAGGGTCCAGTTAAAGCACTGCGAGTTCTGCAGCCGCACCTTCTCCCAGCGCGGGTATCCGTGCTCGCCGAACGGCATGCTCCAGCCCTCGGAGTGGCTTCCGCTGAACGGGTTGACGTAGACGAAGAACATGGGGTCCACGCTGCTGTTGCGCATCTGGCAGATCTTCATGGACAGGCCGACGATCATGTGCAGGTAGTCCATGCGGTTCTTGTTGCTCTTGAGCGTCAGCGACATCCTCTTGCGCCACCGCGGGTCGAAGAAGGTCTCCAGGCGCACCTCGTTGCTGATGAAGGTGGTGTGGATGTGCAGACGCGAGTCCATCTTCTGCAGCAGGTACTTGAGCTCCAGGTCCTGGAAGTCCAGGTCTGTCTCGAAGCTGATGAACTGCTCGCTGCGCTCCGAGTCCACGTTCTGCGGCTCGCAGCGGCCGCGGTACAGCTTGTAGCCCTTGTTGCAGGAGCCACACTGGGAGATGTTGGCCAGGCTGCACATGGCGCAACTGTTGTTGCCGCCGATCACGCAAGGGATGGGCCGCTGGCAAAGGGTGGCCCCCGTGTGGCACACGCACGTGCGCTGGCTCTCCAGGAAGGTTCCCCAGAAGCCGTTCTCGTTGCAGTAGAGGAACGACTGCACGCGGTTCAGCCACTGTAGCACCGACCTGAAAGCAGACAGATAACAATGCAGTCAGGGCAGGTGGGTAGAAAGATCCATTAATAACGCAGCGTTAAGTCCAAAGGCACAAAGCTACCGCCTCAGCCTACCGACGTTTGTTACAGTCTAATCACTAAAACGGATAATGTATTCTGTCAAATTTTCCCAATGCACACCTCGTCTTTTCTCTCCCCGCAGGCATTTTGCCTTGTCATTCTGAAAGCCTTTGGAGCTCCTCTGCTCCGTGAGGGGAGAAACGAACGAATGAATTTTGATTTCTGGGAGACAAAGTGCTAAAGGTTATGATGACATGTTAATGAACCTAGAGTCGGATGTGGGATATTTCTACTTTATATCCCCTGAAGATGATGTTAGAGAGACAAAAAGGCAATGCTACACTTCTGGCAACTGAGAATTCTACTCGCAACCAAATTGTGGAGGATAAACGATGCTCATTTACAGAGGATCATTTACCATGCTGTTTTATCATGCAACATAAGAACTTTGATTCATGCATAATATTTGCTTAAAACTGAATGTTTATTAAGGATGCATTAATACTGCCATTGGTACCAGGATAGATGCATTGCTCATTTGCTCAAGTCTAGTCACATATTTTACATAGCACTTTACACAATACAGATTGTTTCAGAGCAGCTTCATATTAATAAACAGGAAAATAACTTAATGGTGTAAAATGAATCAATTATTGCATAGTCCATCTGTAAACCCAACTAACAGGGATCATTCTCAGAATGTTCTGGCAAGGTTCTCTCAAAGTTATGAACAAACGTTCCTCCAGTAACATTATTAGAATGTTCGTTCAAAGCTATTTTTTGTTTCATTTTAGTTTGACATTCTTTTTTATTTTATAAATGTTCCCATTATGTTTGCAAAATGATACAATTAAATGTTTCACATAACTAAGAACCCTTTTAAGCCATTTTTAAAACATTTAAAAAATGTTTTGACGTTTGGAACGTTCAGAGAACATTCAGAAATAACGTTTTCATAACTTCACCCTTTAAGACCGGCAGGAGCGCCGGCGCTCCCGTTTGGGTGTCTCTAGTTAAGAGCCAAAAGAAACTGAAACCAAGTAGGTAGCACAATTATTCATTTTGCATACAAAATCAGAGGCTTTACACACTCAGATCATGCCTCCAACATGCTCTTTTTGTGTTGTTTTCACCCTCTAATCAGTCTGTATAACAATAACAGCGCACAGGCACTAACTGACAACAAATGTGTAGATTTCACATGGTTTTTGCTCAACTTCATCAAAAATGCACAGATCATAGATTTATAGAATTTAATTTTACAATTAAAATTAGAACAAAATCATCATAATCCATTGTGTCGATCATGAGATATTACTCATGGTGATACTTGGCTAAAAACATCTCTTGTCTTTCCGGGATGCAATGTGTTATCTAATGTTCCTGGAATGTTCCAATACTCCGTGCTTGTTTTCCAACATGGAATAAAAATAGGTATCTACTTAGAAAGCTTTTTAATGCATCGAACCATTTTGATTAACTCATAACGCGTGCTGAGTAGTCCCAATAAACCGGAGTGTACTGCTCGCCGCTGCCACCATGCAATGGAAAAATTAATAATCATATTTTTCAAAACTACTGCCTTGATCAACACAAAATAGGTGTCATTTAAAAGCTTAGAGTCTGAACTAACTACTAGGTAATGCTGAGTTATTTGCTGATAAATAGAAAGAAAAAAATAATCATAATTGATTTAACTAAAAACAAATGAACACAATCCCTTGTGTCGATCATGAGATGCCTATTATTGCCCATTAACTTTCATTAGACAAAAAACTCCATAAAAAATAAACTCTAAACAACTCTAAAAATGCCTTTAGGTCATAAAGAGGGGAATGTTAGTAAGTTCTTGTATGTACATGTTATAAACATGTATTTGTTAACTGGGAAGCAGCTCTAAAGAAGATAATAGTGTCTTATTCTACTCAATAACAGGGTCAATGTTGCATATTTAGTGCCATTACCCAGCTCAGTTCAGTTCACATTTAGTTGTCTTCTAATAGTGTCAGTTCAGTTGAATCTATAATATTTTTAAACATTAATTGCCAGACAATGTTAAATTATGCATTCCTGTACAAACCACAAAAGTTTTCCTATTTGAAAAACAAACACGTTTCTAAAAGTAGAAGTGTAACGTAAATTAAATGCAATGAATATGAACATTCCTTGATTAGTAAACAGTTTCAAAGACTTTCAATAGGGAAATTAAATGTTAAACTGTAAAGCTGTGTCATTCAATCTATATAAATCAAGCTATATTCCAAGCCAAACGTTATTTGATTTTCCGTTCGCTGCAGATTACTTGACCAATAAGAAGCTTAAGATTAGTCCCATTCAATTTGAAGCCATACACAGTCAACTCGCTTGTGGCATTTAATATTGTGTTTTCCATATTTATTCGCAACGAACAAGCTTTATGCGATCTGACTCCCATATGTTATATTCTCTAACTGCTTTTCCCAATAGTAGCTTGCACTATTATTTATTTTGCTGAAACAAGTGGCTGACTTGAGTTTGCCATGGGGGATGATATGGAGATGACGGAAAAGAATGCTGTTTGTTTTCACATCCTCATGTTTGTAATGGGGCATCAGAGCGCTCTGCTGCACAAGCTGCGTGACGTACATCACCACAACTTCTGTTCTAATGGATGATGGAGGAGGAGAGAGAGAACAGACTGTAGTAAGCCATACAGAGTGAGGGGGAGGCCTGTAAATTTGCTTCATTTCGTTTATTCAATTAAAGATGCAGCAGGCGATATTGCAACCTGTCAGATATCACTGAGATACAGTATGTGTCTCTGTATCGGCGCTACACCAGCTCAACCAGTAGACCTTAGTCAGGGTAGCGTTATGTTTAATTTTTGACAGGAATATCCCTGTGGATCTTTATACAGTGTGTCATTAAAGACTGTAAGTCTATCCTCACAGCCTCGTTTTCATTAGTGTTAAATTAAACATGGCGTCTAACCTATAAGGTCTACGGCGTGGGTTAATTCATCTCACAAAGTTTCTGCTACGGACAAACCAACATCTTGGCAACCATCCACAACACCAAGCATTATTTTGCATAGCAAACAACTTCACAAAATGCAACGGATTTTTATGCAAAATTGTTTGTTGCTACAGAAATCAGCTGCTTTGAAATGCCAAAAATAATACATTAAAAAATATGCACGGAATGTTTTTGCTCAGTACATATATGCAATAGGATGCGCAGATACTATATTTCACTTTAAACAAAGCATATGTACATATACACAAATGTTAAAAGCACATTACGTAACTGTTCTGTCTGTACTCTGTGTGGGTGTAACTAATGGTCTTTTTCTTTCCTCAAAATGTGCATCAACTCACAGCCACTGTTTATCAGGTAGAGCAAACAACAAACGGCTATTAATTACAACAAGCTGGTAAGCATAATTTTGAGGGTTTGCATAAACTGAAATGGGCAGTGTGGTTTGGTTGCTCGTTTAATTTGATTAAATATCACTCTGGCTTTTGCGATGCATCCTCTCGTCAAATGGCACAGAAGTCCCAATCTATCAGTCACTGCAGCACCGGCTGCGATTTTGCTCTGGTCAGAGCAATTTATCAGGCGAAGCATCAAAAGGTGTTTACATCTGCATATGTGTGGGATTCATACGCAGGTCTGTTCGGTTCATTGAGTTTGTATGAAAGCAGTTGGTCTGTGGTTTGATACTGTGAGCATGAGTATGACTCTGTGTTTAGGTCTCCACTGGTCTGTATTTAAAGTTCAATTAAAAATTAAGGGTCATAAAAGGCTTAAATACTGAATCTAAAATGGTAAAACATAAGTCTCAGTTATCATTTTAAGACGTGTTAAATTCGGAGTTGGAAAAGAGGAATGGGCATACAGCTTAATGTGATTATTAAACTTCAGAAGGCTATGGTTTAATGAAATAAATGTACTGTAAATAAATTCAAAGTAAAAGCACTGTGCTGTTATGCATTCCACATGATCGCCCTTTCAGAGCAGTTTGCAATCAATGAATACATTTATGCCAACAGATTGCTTACGATCAACTCTTGATGAATTGTAAGTGTTGTATATGTTTGCATGTTTCATCTCCCTCATCTGTTTAAACAAGCAGCTGGAAGAAGTGTTGACATTTCAAAATAAGAGTCTCAGTGTATTTTGGGCTTGTTCATACCTAAAAGTCCTGCATTAAGCAGAACATATTTTTAGACCCCTATTGAAATAGTTACTTTTCTTCTTCTTCTTCTTCTTCAGCTCTTGGGTCTGTGGCAGCCCATAGCACCTTATGGTAAAAAGTTATGAAATTTGGCACACAGATAGAAGGCAGTCTGAAATGTTATCATATCAAATTTGGAGTCTCTACCTCAAACCCTCTAGCGCCACCAACAGTTCAAAGATTCACTCATGTTTATGCTCATAACTTCTGATGCCATTTTGATTATTTAAAAAAAAAATAGTTTTTCGAACTCCTCCAAGAGCGTTTGTCCAATTTTCACAAAATTTGGTAAGTAGCATCTACTCACACTCCAGGCAAAAAGTTATTACAAGATCGGCCAATCCTTTCTCGTATAGCGTGTTAATGAATTCGATGGCGAACACACAAAATGGATTTGTTGTCGTATCTTCGCAATGATTTGGTGTATTGTTACAGTAACAGTATGTGTTACAGGCATGACTTGGGGGTACATGCACAGTATCATCACAGCACCACCTACTGGTACAGATGAAAAATGGCTACTTTTGCTTAACTTTTGAATGCCTTGTCTTAAAAATCATGAAGATGGTCTCCTTAGATTCCTTGAGGAATGCTGAGTTGAATGATATCCAATTTTAGTTGGTCGGCTATTTTAAATTTTGTCATAAAATGCTGCGTTTTACAAACGCATGAACGTATCGTTACGGAATTTGGTATGATTCATCAAGCCTATAAAGTTTTAGTGGTCAAGAGATACAATGCAATTAATGAAAATGCTTATAACATATGAAAAAATCAACATATTGTCATTTAACTTACATGATTACATTTGTTGGCTTTTGCCAAGTCCCATGATACCAAATTTGCCATATTCTACCATATTTACTGTCCGCCATATTGCATTTTAATCAAAACCTGCTATAAAATTTGTCCAATTTGTACGAAATTTGGTATCATCTACAGACACTCATGACAAAAAGTTATTAAAAGATTGTTTTATACTGCATTTTGCAAAATGGATATTAATACGGATACAGTTCATTGTATCTTTGCAAAAGTTTTGTGTATTGACACGAAACTTGGTACATGCAAACCATTTTAATATGTTATAAGTGCAGTAAAACTGAGGTTATTTAAACAGCTTTATCCTAATCTCATGATCACAGATGTCCACAAATATTTCCTTTTCTGCCCTTATACAGCTTGATCCGTAATTGCTGCTTGCAGCTATATTTCATGGTTATTACTGGTATATTGGCTGCACAATAAACTGTATCTGTATTAATTCAACGTTTAAAACATAAATAATTCCATAAATATTAAATAAATACAGATTAAACCAGAAATATTTGAAAAGCTAGTGTATTTTTGTATGTAAATAAATTAAATCATTTTGGTCTCATTTTATCCTTTTATTAAGCAAAAACAAATAATTTGGCACATTTTTCATTGCACCCCTGAAGTTATTTTTGCGCTTTTAAATTTGTCTAATTCCTTGTAAGCATCAATCCCTGGTTTATGTGAACTCCAGCAAGGTTTGCAGTTGATATGAAAGCCATCTGCCATGATTAACAATGTATAATTTGCACATTTTCATGCTCTAGGTGACACTTTTGATAGTATATTGCTCATAGCTGCTTGTCTCCAAATAAACTGCCTTCGGAGCGCAGCTCACATTCTTTCTGCCTCTTGCGACACATTTAAAATGGCAAGTGCTGTTCTGTGAGTGTAAAGCTTTGCTGGTAAATCCAAATGGACAAATAGTTCAATCGAGTGAAACTGGCATCATCCCCTTCAGAGTTGTAACCTGCAGTGGTAAACAGCTGCTGCAAGTACTGTGACATACTGTGTTTTCAACCGAAATGTATGCTAAGAGAAATATAAGAGCACGAGGACGGGGGATATTGAACTTGGATTTGGACTAAGCAATCGAACCAAGTGTGTAAACGGCCTTAAAAGATCCCTTATTGGGAATTTTAGCAAACAGGACATTTTTGAGGTTACCTGATCTTAGTCTCTACTCCGGATGAAGCAACAATAAAGCCACAATATTCATGTAAAACTTGCATCAGCTTTTTCTCAGCCAGGAATAAACAGCAGCTGACTTTGAGACGCTTCCCTAAAAGTAGAAACTGCACGATTTGCAAAAGGCCAATAATTGAGCAAAGACGAGGTTAAAGCTGAGCTGTGGTTCCTCTGCCCGGGTCTAAAGACAGACCTTGTGCGTCGGCACTATTGCATCAAGAACGGGCGAGAGGGAATATCTCCCTACTTTATCACAGTATGTATGGAAGATCTGCCCTCAAAATAGAAACAGCAGTGTAAGTTACTTATCACAGAGGGGAAGCATATGCTGCTCTCAGACCATGTCAGAGCGATCATATTTACGAGATGAGCACGCATGAATGTGATTACCAAAGGGAAAAATTTCATTTTATTTGAGCCACTAACTTTTCTGTTTTGTCAGTGCAATTTAATGTGTTCAGTTATTTCATTTCTTGATGTATTGTTGAAAAACAATAAAAGCACTAAAACCGACAAGTGATAAAGCTCACCAGAAAATACTAGGCTACTCCCGTTTATGAGGTGACAAGATTGCAGGACAAAACTACATTTCACATCATTCTTTGTGATATAGAATATATAATCAAATACATTTTAAAGGGGTGGTTGATTATGATGATTTCACTTTTTTAACTTTAGTTAGTGTGTAATGTTGCTGTTTGAGCATAAAGAACATCTGCAAAGTTACAACACTCAAAGTTTAATGCAAAGGGAGATATTTTCTTTGACAGAAATCGCTTTTTGAGGGCTACAACAAACGGCTGGTAGGGGCTACAACGAGCTTCTTCCTCGGTTGAATTTGTATGAATTTGTACAAATGACCTACCTCCAAACCTAGCCGTCATTGGGGTTTTGAAAAAAAAAAAGAAAATGAATTTGTACGAATTAGCCACCTTGTAAAATATGCATGAATTCAAGGGCGTAGATTTGGTTTCAACATTGGGGGGGTTGAACGTATGCTGCCTGTTTGTTTTTTTGTTTTGTTTTTATATTAAAAAATAATAATCTGTTTTATGTGTAGTGTTATTGGATAATCTATCTATCTATCTATCTATCTATCTATCTATCTATCTATCTATCTATCTATCTATCTATCTATCTATCTATCTATCTATCTATCTATCTATCTATCTATCTATCTATCTATCTATCTATCTATCTATCTATCTATCTATCTATCTATCTATCTATCTATCTATCTATCTATCTATCTATCTATCTATCTATCTATCTATCTATCTATCTATCTATCTATCTATCTATCTATCTATCTATCTATCTATCTATCTATCTATCTATCTATCTATCTATCTATCTATCTATCTATCTATCTATCATCTATCTATCTATCTATCTATCTATCTATCTATCTATCTATCTATCTATCTATCTATCTATCTATCTATCTATCTATCTATCTATCATCTATCTATCTATCATCTATCTATCTATCATCTATCTATCTATCTATCTATCTATCTATCTATCTATCTATCTATCTATCTATCTATCTATCTATCTATCTATCTATCTATCTATCTATCTATCTATCTATCTATCTATCTATCTATCTATCTATCTATCTATCTATCTATCTATCTATCTATCTATCTATCATCTATCTATCTATCTATCTATCATCTATCTATCATCTATCTATCTATCTATCTATCTATCTATCTATCTATCTATCTATCTATCTATCTATCTATCTATCATCTATCTATCTATATAACTATCTATCAGAACTTTATGAAATGTATGTATAATCATTCATCAAATTCTAACATAACGGTGATTCTAAAAAGAAAGAAATTATGTTAAATATTGAAACCGCCAGTAGGCGGCAGCGATTCGCTTTTTTATTGAGTGAGTGAGTCACTTAAATCGTTCATTCAGCCAATTCGTTCAAAAGTCAGATTAATTTAGGAAGAAAACAAACACCGATGTGAATATTTTTGTCATTGATCATTACAGACACTATTGAAAAATGAACAAACAAAACAGACGGCTGTTTTGGTAACTGGTTACAGTTACACTGATAGTTATGGCTACATTGTAATGGATTAGCTAGCTAAAATATGAGTGTATTACACAACATTCTCATACCTCCTTCTCAGTACATGCTTTATTCTTTTTAACGGACCAGCGGTTTAATATAGTTTTCTGGGCAGCGGTTCTCTTCATTTTTGGTGCTACCCGCGCTGTCTCATTCAAACAGTACAGCTCCACTCGCGTTGTTTTGGTGAAAGAGCGAGGCGCGTTGGTTGGGCGTTACCAATCGGTTCAGTGGAGGGGGAGAATTTTTTGTCTAATTTATTATGACAAACTCATATTTGAATACAAACAAAATTATTGTTACAAAATAAATGAATTCTACATATTTTTCATTTGATCTGCTGTGATTTTCATGTTGAAATATTGGGGGGGTTGTAACTGAAGCATTTGAATATTGGGGGGGTGACCTCCCCCCCATCCCCCCCCCACAAACTACGCCCCTGCATGAATTGTTCGTGAGATAGCGTTGTTTCCTCCCATAAATTTAGCATCTGAAAGAGAAACTCCTACAAATGCAAATGCAATAAGTTCAGCCACAAAAATAACTGTCCATGCCGTTTCAGCGCTAATTTCTCACAGCTTATCTTCAGTAAATCCTGACGGTAATTTAAAGGGTTTGATTAAAAAGAAGTTTTAAAAGAAAGAAAGTCACTTAAATCCACATTAAGTATCATCATTCTGACTTCGGAACTTGCAAGTAGGAACTTCCCAGGAAAACTTGGCAGTAATCACAAGTAACCGAAGTTTGGAACCAAATGAAGTTTTCTTCCTCTAGATAATTGGTGAGCCATCAAACTGGAAGCAGCGCGTCTGCAGAATGGAGTTAGTTAACTTCTATCTCTGGAGTCTATGGGGCGGATGGAGGCAGTTTGCTGCTAATAATGAGCAACGGGAAGCCGCTCAGTGTCAGCAGGAAACTCTTCCTCAAGCGAGCAGCCATCTTTCTTCATCACGGCCTTCAGGCCAAAGAGCAGGTCAGCGGAGACAGAATCGACATCCTGAGTGACAGCACCGACAGCACAACAACATGTCGGCTATATGCCATTATGTAGGGCTGATCTGAGCTCAGATGCTTAGAATGAGCTTAAAATAAATATAATTGGATGAATGTGTTCTATATCAATCCGACAAGATCCAGTGACACTGCATACTGCTAATGAATTATGTTTCTTGGTGGAAGAGTTGTATATTATGATTAATATAAGTAATACATTGTAGTTATAGCTGTTATGTGCATTCAAATCGCTCTTGATATCTGTAGTGCATCAGCTGACTGTATTCAGTCATAGGTTTCACAATTCGAATGCTTATGTTTCTTGGGTTGTCATATAGTTGTGTGGGATGTCTTTCAGGAAAACGACGGTTGGCAGCAATAACAGTAACAACCATCCCAACAACTTTTTCAGCCTATACGGTTACAGATGCAAACTTTTGACATGCTTAACAAGTTACAGTATACTTGCAGCAGAATGAAACATGGTTCAGAAACTATTCTTTAATGAGTGAAACAAGATCTGCAGCAAAGAAAATGTAGGGCAGGACTTAATGAACACAAATGGTTCTATTTTATGATTTCTATTCAAAAAGGCAATTTGCAATGCAAAGTATGTCTTGCATTCTCATCATTACTAGGGGAGCTATATGTATTAAACATTAGCGTGAAATTATTCTTCTATGATCAGTTTTCTCTATCAGATGAAGCCCAAACATGTATAATGAACCAATAGCAAATGTTTTCATGAAAGTGTAATGTAATTGTAATCTACAAATACCATTAAATATGAAGGTTCTGTAATGTGTGTTTTAATAATATGCAGTCCGTGTTTTGTGTGTTATTAGGCAGGCCTGACAAACTAGGTCAATAGAAGCAATTAACTATCATTTTCATTATGCATGCATATGTATTAAAAATCAATAAATTCATTAAAGATCGGTTAAAACCATTAGACACTCATTCATTGGTTCACCAGATCAACACCATCGAGCGGCGAACCTTCTGAGTTTTTAAATGTTTCCACCCAATGTTTGAAACAGAATGATGTAACAAAGCCTCATTTGCTGGAATTATGTCATTTTGAGACTTTGATACTGATTCGAACAATGATTAGTAACTGTCTGTCCAAACCATCAGGACGACAAGACACGACATCAATCAATCAAAAATCACAGCCAATCAGAAGAGTGTGTGGGCGGAGTCTCCCTGCAAGCACACTGCACTTACATCAAATTCATAACTATTACACTATTTTAACCTTATTAAAAAAAAAAAAAAAAAAATACAGAAAAAAATCTAATATTTAAGATCTGAGGTGAATTATCCATTGTTGCTTTCAGTATGACTATTAATGATTTTCAAACTGACATTAAATTATTTTAACATTAAATAAAGCATGTAATCAGCACCTGAGATTATCATTGTCATACTTCATTTTAGGAAAAGTAAATATAATGAAGCAGCATTTCGAAAGCGGCCATCACTACATTGCTGACGTACAGTATCTATACACATCTGGTTTAATGGAAAAGACATTTTCAAGGATATTTGAGTACTAAGATTGGTTACTGCCACAGTAATGCATGCATTAAGCATGTTCGACGGAATTGCACACGCACATTCCTATCCAAAGTGTTAATTCAAGTCGAGGTGTATAACCATGGGGACTGCATTCAGACTCCATGCTTTCTCCCAGAGATTGTTTACCATGACGAATCGTTACCCCTGCTGCTTAGTTTATTCAAATAGGATGCTAATTTGGTGCACTGTTATCAGTTAGCTAAACTAGCTGCTGTGACTTTGAAGTATGAATATAGTCTCGCACATAAACAGAAATAGACTCTCTCACCCTCAGCAGAACAACACTTTACTTTGAAGTCCAGTGTTTAACGAATTAGCCCCGAAAATCACAGGGAATTTTTCTATTGGCACACTACGCTGAACCGATAACAACTTACCTGGAATTAAAATAGTCAATTCCATTCTGTATTCCTCTCTCTCTTTCTCTCTCTGTCTGTGCTATTGCCATCAAACGCCCTTGATGTGAGCCCTACAGAGCTCTGACTATGCTCTGCTCGGCTTTGATAACGCTTCAGCTCAGACCTTGTCAAAGCCGCCATTGGAGCGTGGGTGAGCCACTTCCACATTAGTGACAGTTGATGCTCTCGCACTGCTTAGCCATATAAACAATTGTTGTAGTTTATTTTAGAGTTTTTTGATTTATGTGCATTTCCCGAGTGTGCATATTATAAGTCAAGTTAATGGACAGATGACTTTATTTGCCTATATTTCGGGCAATTCTTTTGACACTGCACTCTGTAATTTCAGTACAGTCAGAAAGATTGCACTTTTATTTATCAATATCAAAGTCCGCCAGAACTCCATCTCTTAAAGTTTAACATGCATTTGTGATTGCAATGTGCATCTGTTATGCTTTATTTTAACATTTGCATAATTTCCAACATTTTTGTGAACAGATGTTTATTTGATTTGAAGACACGTTTGTGATCCAGTCTTCACAGAAACAGCTGTTTTTGCCAAAATATAAGATTGACAGTTTAACTCCTTAGAAATTAAAGCATACATACTGTTCACTACTACTGTTTTTTTTTTTTTTTTTTTTTTAAATTTATGTTTATTTTACAATGCATTTGTATTACAATAGTAATATATTACTGTCTCAGGAATAATAATTAATTATAATAATAATAAATGCAAATTGGGACCAATGCCAAGACAAACCTGTCAAGTGGCCACGCCCTTAATAACGCAGAACTTTAAGGCTAAATATTATTTAAACAGATGAGTTATTAAAAAAACAAACAAAAAAAAAAAACACCTCCCTCACAGTTGTCATGAAGTGCAAAATTAGCTGTATAGACCAAAATCACTTTTTGTACCAGGCTGTAAACATTTATTTTATTTTATTTTATTTTATTTTATTTTATTTTATTTTATTTTATTTTATTTTATTTTATTTTATTTTATTTTATTTTATTTTATTTTATTTTATTTTATTTTATTTTATTTTATTATTTTATTTTATTTTATTTTATTTTATTTTATTTTATTTTATTTTACTTTATTTTATTTTATTTTATTTTATTTTATTTTACTTTATTTTATTTTATTTTATTTTATTTTATTTTATTTATTTTATTTTATTTTATAAGTTGGGCATTTAAACATGGGGATATAAGGGATTGACTTCCTTTGGAGCTTGCTTCTAGTGGCCAGTCGATGAATTGCAGTTTAAGTCACTTCTGTGTTGTATTCGAGAGACAGGCCGGAAGGTTGCCGCTTGGTATAAACCTCACATGCTTTTGATTTTCCTGCTATAATCGCCCCGAGTCCTTCACATAAAAATCAGTCTACAGGCTTTCATAGACATCCTAAGTAGTTGGGGAAGGTCTTATAAACAAAGCGATTAATGCTTGAAAATTCTTGCATATAGCTTTATAGTTTTTAAAAAAATAAAACATTTTGAATGTTCAGAGAACATTTTAGTACATAGCCATGTGCCTTTGTTCTTTTTCGTTTTCTCAAATACTTTTTTAATTGGAATAAACTGTTGTAATTTTGTGATTCATCTGGGAGCTGGTTGGTTTAGTTCATTAATCTGCTGAAATCCCTGTGGAGAAAATGAATGGGGAAATGCTTGCTGACACAGTCGACAGCTACTGTTGAGCTCTAGCGTGAGCAGTTGTTGGAATATGATCCTATTTTCTTCTGTAAGGGAAGCTCAGGTCATAAAGACTCTCACCTCTCTCTGGGCATCTGGTGGTTGGGGTTGTGGTGGCAGCGGATGCTCAGGCCAAAGAGTTTGCGAGCCGTGCGCTGGATCTTCAGTCTCTGGGCCTCCAGAGAGCTCTGCAAGAGCCGATAGCGGTTCTGAAGGTCCCAGTCGCTGCCCCACAGCAGGTGCACGCTGCTCACGGGGAGGAAATGCGTCGCGGGCAGCCGCTTCAGAAAAGACTTAAACTCATCTAGAAGAGAAGGACAGAGAGACAGGTGGTCATATAATGGAGGGCAAAAGCATATCCACATAAACCACATATTGATACTTGGAATCCTTTGTGGGTGAAACCTGTTAAGAGTGATGGAGAAAAGTATTGACTTTTACGGACAAGGATTGATTTTAACCACAAACACTGTCAATACTATTACGCAGAGGGCCTTCAGAATTCTGAACGATTTCCATTCCCGTGTCCTCTTTTAGTATCTTATAAAGTCAACATGAAAAGCTACTTGCATAATGTGTTGAATTTCCAAGTGAAATAGGATATTCAATGAGTTAATAGTTTGGAAAGGCTGCCTTACCTACAGCAGTAGCTCAAAACAACCATTGACTAGTTAAACTAGTAACCACTATCCTGTGTGGCCCGGGTAACGGCAGTTAAAAATGAAAGTTTCAGAGGCTGAGCAAGTTATTACATCATATTAAATATTATGAAGACTGGTTCGGTTTAAGTTTTGAACGACGTGCCCTGATGAAGCACAGGTTTCCCATTAATTAGATAGACTGTGATGATCTGCCATAGATTCCTAATTAGACTTCTCATAATACCAAAAAAGGGTCTCTAACATTTTGCATCATTGTTTTGGAAAAGCTTAAGTCAAATGAACTAAATTTGATATCTCAAACCACAAAAGTTTTTTTTTTCAATGAAATATGCGCTACAGTTTTCAGAGTGAAGTGCATCATTGTGTTCATTTACACGTGAGAAGCTCCTGATCCGGTGTGTTCAGCATCTCAGTTCGGCTCGGTTCACACTGAAGTTAAACTTTAACCAATGATTTGTGAATGCAATGCGCATCTGTTGTGCTTTATTTGAATATTTGCATAATTTCCAACATTTTTGTGAATAGACGATTATTTGATTTGCAACAAGACACGTTTGTGAACCAGTTTTCACAGAAACTGCCGTTTTTTGCTAAAATATAAGATTGACAGTTTAACTCTTTAGAAATTAAAGCATACATACTGTTCACTACTGTAAAGTAAAATACTATATATAAATTATTATTATTATTATTATTATTATTATTATTACATTTATTTTAAAATGCACTTGTATTACAATAGTAATATATTAATATAATTATAATAATGTCTCAATTTACATTTATTATTATTTCACAAATAAAAATGTTTGAGTCCACTTTTAAAAGGCCAGGTACAAGTCAATACAAAAAAAAAAACTTTTTAAAGTCCCACTGGAGACAATAATTTTATCTCTTAAAACTCATATTTGATCACCAAAATTACATTTTTATTTTTTTTCTATAAAAAAATGTCTTCATCCCTTAAAATAGCTTGAATGTACCTGTACACCCTTGCTTCATTTAGTATGTGCATATCTATGAATATGCTAATTAGCCCCGCCTCCACTCCCTTTTGCCAGCTCAGAGATCCACTCGGTCAACTTACTGAAGTAAATGCTGCACAAAGGTATCACTCTTTACAACGTCGGACACATAACAGTGATTAATATGATTAGCTTTTGCTTGACTACATCATCAAACAGCTAATAATGCATTGCTAATGTTACACAAACCATGTTCCTGGTCAGCTCCCTTCTAAACATCAGTATCCTTACTTTCTCGTAAGTGGAGAAAGACATATAATTCAACATAACATTGTAATATACATCATACACCCTCCATATTGCTAAATCTACACAATTTTTCATATCAACAGAAAAATATATTGCAATAACCTGGCTTCTCTCGAGACTCCCCTGCTTCAGAGCGCTCATAGTTAATGATATGCTAAAGCCCGCCCACACGATGACGTGATTGGTTACAAGGTAGTTTGTGACATCAGAAACGCCAGTGATTTCAAACTGCGTTTCTGCCTTTAGATCACTGCAGTATTGAAGAGAAAACACTAGCAATGGTGCTGACTGATGAATTTGCACATGGTTTGCCTTAATGCATATTAAAAACACCATATAAACAACATTAAAAACTTGATTTTCACTACAGGGGGATTGAACATGGAGCTCTCAATTCTGAACTCTAAAAGTGCACCAGATTTAAACTTTAAAATGCATTTAACTTTAAAATGTAAAAAAAAAAAAAAGTTTGCCCTAGAGGGACCAATGTCCACCCCCACAAAATCCTCTGGGAAACACTGAATCACGACCAGTCAATTTCAGCTGAGTTAGGACTGCTTTTAACAACAGATTCGAGCTGTCATACGGGAATCATGCTGTAACTATGAATGTGCCTGTAGCCTGCGGTACATACAAGGGAAGTGTCTGTCAGAGGGCAGTCAAGGTTGGTTGATGGTTCATTTAAATATTTGCAGCATGGTCATATAAGGACTGTCAATATTAGGATCTAAACATGCACTTATGGTGTTTAACAACTCCACCTGCTTGTTTCCTTTCATGTGTTTGATATGCTATTAAAATGACAGTGTGGCGTCTGAATCCAGAAACCGCCTCAGGGCCCAACGCAGTGGCACGTGACTGTCTATAGAGCAGATTTGTTTATTGGTGTGTTACTGGATGAAAATTATGTGTCAAGAGCAAGAGGGAACGGAATTATAATTTTTAAATGGGTGCATGTACATTTCAGCGCTTAAACCCTAAATCATTTTTTGTAAACCACTTAAACTGAAGTTTTAATATTATTTTTTGCCACTAATAAAATCATGCAGTTCTGCTCTATACTTCGGACATTAACCTACAAACAAGACTAATGCCATAAAGCCTGGTATATATTGTAGCTTATTCTACAACAAAGACGTTTGTGTGAATTATATAGCAGCTTTCTGACTATTCCAGAGAAAGTTGTGGGTTGATTTTTGGCCATTCAGAAGTAATAAGCACAGAATATTTCAGAGACACTGTGCTCTGGGGATTTGTTGGCAAACTATGAATTGAGACATTTGCTGCTTTTCCAAAACTCTTTAATTAAGACAGAGCTTACAAACCTTGGTGAAACAAAGCAATTATTTATTATTTTTGGAAAACACTTATTGTAAGAATCTGCTGTCTTCCAAAACACCAACGACTCAATGTGTCCAGTGTGCACGTTAAAACATTTTAACAATTGTTCCTGTGCAGCATTTGTTCGCTCATATCCTTTTCCTTTATGTATCTGACTTTTTAAAATTCATACAGTAATACATACGCACCTTGTTAGTTTGAGTAACAATAATATTGAAATACTGACTACATAACACTGACAGCTTTCTAATATAACATTTCAAAATGTATTTTAGCTTGTTTTTTAGTGTCTCATATTCTGTTATTTCATCAAAAGGACGGCCCCACATCCATACATGTCTGTGCTAAACCCTAAATATCCATATTCATAACTGCTGTTTCTATTCATGCAAATACAGCTCCATCTACTTGAATAGGTGGAGACAGAAATAATATTGCTTCTTAAGCTCTAATGCACAAAGAAGCCAGAGTGAGCATGTGTACTATAGTAAACAGGAGAAAGGAAAGCAGGATTTATTTAGCCGCCATATTGAATATTTTAATTTATCTCATTGTGGATCGTCTCTAGACATTTAAGTCTCTATCCGCTGATCTGGTGTGAGAGTTTGCATAAAATAAAGTGACATCTTTTTTATTTCTAATTCTTGCTTATGTGTATATTGTCTATACCGCAGCAATAATTTTCTTACTGTACACTCTCTGAAAAAACATTTTCTACCTAAGTCTTGGGTTGAGCCTTTTGGGTCATTTTTTGGGGGTTATTTTTCCAGTGTTTCTGTAGCTTTTGTTTACCCTGATCCTGGGTCAGACGTAACAACCCAGTGTTTGGGTAGTTTTTCTGTTACCCAGTTCCTGGGTCAGACATAACAACCCAGTGTTTGGGTAGATGTTGTGTTACCCAGCTAACCCAGTGTTTGGGTAGTTTTTGTGTTACACGCTACTGGGTCAGACGGAACAACCCAGTATTGGGTAGATGTTGTGTTACCCAGATCCTGGGTCAGACGTAATCACCCAGTATTGGGTAGATTTTGTGTTACCCAGCTCCTGGGTCAGATGTAATAACCCAGTGTTTGGGTAGTTTTTGTGTTACCCTGATCCTGGGTCAGACGTAACAACCCAGTGTTTGGGTAGTTTTTGTGTTACACGCTACTGGGTCAGACGGAACAACCCAGTATTGGGTAGATGTTGTGTTACCCTGATCCTGGGTCAGACGTAACAACCCAGTGTTTGGGTAGTTTTTGTGTTACCCAGTTCCTGGGTCAGACGTAACAACCCAGCGTTTGGGTAGTTTTGTGTTACCCAGTTCCTGGGTCAGACATAACAACCCAGTGTTTGGGTAGTTTTTGTGTTACCCTGATCCTGGGTCAGACGTAACAACCCAGTGTTTGGGTAGTTTTTGTGTTACCCAGTTCCTGGGTCAGACGTAACAACCCAGCGTTTGGGTAGTTTTGTGTTACCCAGTTCCTGGGTCAGACATAACAACCCAGTGTTTGGGTAGTTTTTGTGTTACCCTGATCCTGGGTCAGACGTAACAACCCAGTGTTTGGGTAGTTTTTGTGTTACCCTGATCCTGGGTCAGACGTAACAACCCAGTGTTTGGGTAGTTTTTGTGTTACCCAGTTCCTGGGTCAGACGTAACAACCCAGCGTTTGGGTAGTTTTGTGTTACCCAGTTCCTGGGTCAGACATAACAACCCAGTGTTTGGGTAGTTTTTGTGTTACCCAGATCCTGGGTCAGACGTAACAACCCAGCGTTTGGGTAGTTTTGTGTTACCCAGTTCCTGGGTCAGACATAACAACCCAGTGTTTGAGTAGTTTTTGTGTTACCCAGTTCCTGGGTCAGACATAACAACCAAGTGTTTGGGTAGTTTTTGTGTTACCCAGATCCTGGGTCAGACGTAACAACCCAGCGTTTGGGTAGTTTTGTGTTACCCAGTTCCTGGGTCAGACGTAACAACCCAGTGTTTGGGTAGATTTTGTGTTACACAGATCCTGGGTCAGACGTAATAACCCAGTGTTTGGGTAGTTTTTGTGTTACCCTGATCCTGGGTCAGACGTAACAACCCAGTGTTTGGGTAGTTTTTGTGTTACACGCTACTGGGTCAGACGTAACAACCCAGTGTTTGGGTAGTTTTTGTGTTACCCAGTTCCTGGGTCAGACGTAACAACCCAGTGTTTGGGTAGTTTTTGTGTTACACACTACTGGGTCAGACGGAATAACCCAGTATTGGGTAGATGTTGTGTTACCCTGATCCTGGGTCAGACGTAATCACCCAGTATTGGGGAGATTTTGTGTTACCCAGCTCCTGGGTCAGATGTAATAACCCAGTGTTTGGGTAGTTTTTGTGTTACCCGCTCCTGGGTCAGACGTAACAACCCAGTGTTGGGTAGATGTTGTGTTACACAGCTCCCGGGTCAGATGTAATAACCCAGTGTTTGGGTAGTTTTTGTGTTATCCAGGACATCTTCACAGGCGATTTCAGGTGCCTCTGGGTATTTTGGAATTTGTATCTCTGAACTAATGCATAGCAATTTCACAAAAAAAAAAAAAAAAAAATCCCAGAAACGTCCTCATTTTCTACCCTATTATGACAGGAATTATCCAGACGGCTGACAGCTCACGCTCCGAGCCAGGAGACGATCATATTCAGTCACACCTCAAAACGATGGGTTGGGTGATGATAATTTAAGAACTTATTGGCATTAAAGTAGGAGTTTATTAACACGTTCAAACAATTATCACTTCCCTAATTGATAAGCTTGACATTTCAGGAGATTCATCTGTTCATGCACCATTCGGCGCTTGAGCGTTTTCTCCTCTGGCCGGTCCAGAGGAACATTGCGGCGACCTTGAGGTTCACAGACTCAATTTGAGTGTCCTCTGCTCTATATAAATATATCGCAGTGTCTGGTTTTATTTGGACCTTTTATTACCCGTTAATAATATATAAGCTAGCGTGCTCATAAGGTGGATATTGAGCAATCACCTTGGGGAGTAACCTATTTCTGCTTTATGTTTTTTGTTCAGAAATATTTGATCAGCGAGGTGAAAAATGTCTGCCGGCGTGTGCGTAGCATTAAATGCGATCTACCCAGGACAATGCTCAGTACATTCATAGAGCATTTATACAACCATTCTGCAATGTTATATTAATAGTCTTCATCAGATGATATCTTTTCACAGCTAAAAATGTCAAAGCAGGGTTAAACTAGAATTAAAGGTACATAAACGTCTTTTTTCAAACTACTGTAGTTCACTATCTAGGAACCAGGGACCAGTGATTTTACAACCATCATTTTTTGGTTTTAACTGTACGCAGTTACAGTGTTATCAATGCATGGACAGTCCTTTTGAGTTCCTCATATCTCGCATACTGCACATTACTCCATTTAGAGGACTAATGAAGCCTGAGATTGTGTTTCTTGAAGATTGTAATTTACTCCTTGCGGATCAGACAGGTACTGTAGCACAATCTGCCTTTAATGTTATAGCCAGAAATTATTATAAATAGATATAGACTAAAAATTCATAGCAATCAATGCACACATACCGTATAAGGGCAGTAATAATTTGTACAGTTTTGAGCACAGCAACTGAATCAATTGAAGTAGCTGTTTTAAAGCAAATGCCACAAGCCAGTCAAAACAGTGTAAATGCAGTGAAAACTCAGTCCAAACATGCATAAAAACACCTTATAAACCAACTGCAAATGTTTTATTAAACGTATAATCTATGAAATGCAATAAATTGAAATTGTCTCTATAATGTGTGTTACTTTATTAAATTTTAAGGCTTTTGTTTTTTTTTTATGGAGAGCTTGTGCTGTAAACCCTAACCCTCAAAATAATGAATTGGTTTGAGTAGGGTAAACTTAAATTAAATCAAATTAACTTTTATGAGTACTTAGAACTTTCTTTATCTTTTGAGTTCACGAAACTGACACATTTTAAGTAATCTGAATTGCTCTTCTTTTGAGTTTTGCCAACTTATTTGGGTTAACGGTGTGGTTAATCAGACCAATACAAGACTGTTAACTACAACTCTTCCTTTTTATTATACAAATATGTCATTAAAATGTCTATACATTAATAAAAGTGATCCAAGATCAGGTAAAAGCCATACAGACACTGATTCATGGGTTCACAGAGATCATCGCACCCCTAGCGGTGAACCATTGTGTGTGTGTGTGTGTTTTTTTTATTTTTTTTATTTATTTTCTTTTTATAAAATTATAGATACAGACACATATTGTCATGCAAGTAAGTTTGCAGCAGTGCATCTATACTATCATAGAAACAGTTTGTAGAAATATAACATTCATTCATAAACCTGCACAGCCTTTCTATGAATCCATCTTTTGGGAGCGGGAATGGAGCAGCGCTTTCGCCCGTGGCGTGCGATTTGAGTCTAGGCAGTGGGGTGAAATTGACTGTTACAATAAACCGCAAGAAGCTCCTCTTCTCCCAGAGAAAGCATTGTGGGGCGCTGAATTATTCATGCTTGGTTTATTGCAGATTGGCTCAAAGAGAGAAGTTAGCATGCAAGTCTTATGCAGAGTTTCAGCACAAGGTGGCTCACAGAAATTGACAACAGACTCAGCATATAACAAGCTGATCAATTATATTTAAAGCTTACACTTTCTTACCTAAAGTCTACCTTGAAGAGACTAGAATCAGTACATTGTGTTGCTTAAATATGCAGCCATTTGTTACTCACTTTCATTATTTTTATTTATTTTTTAAGTTTATTTGATTACCATTTGAAAGTTTAAGGTCATATGACTTCTTTTTTTAAAGAAATTAATTATTTTATTCTGCAAGGATGATTAAAAGTTAGAGATTTTTATAATGATTCGGAATATCTCTATTTCAATCTTTGAACTTTCTATTCATTAAAGAATCACGTTTCCACAAAAAAAAAAAAAAAAAAAAATATGAAGCAATGTTTTCAACATTGATGATAATCATAAATGTTTCTTGAGCAGCAAGTCATCATATCAGAATGATTTCTGAAGGATCATGTGACACTGAAGACTGGAGTAATGATGCTGAAAATTTAGCTTTGATCATAGGATATAAATTTCACCCTAAAAAATGCTGGGTAAAAAACAACCCGTTGGGTTGAAAATGGACAAACCCAGCAATTTGGTTGTTTTAACCCAGCGGTTGGGTTAAATGTTTGCCCAAATGTTTGCTGGGTAGTTTTATTTAAACCAACTATTATTTAAAAATTGCTCAGTATATGGCTAGCTTAAAATGAACCCAAAATAGTTGGGAAATTAAAAACCAGATGCAATTAGAGACAACAACAATAGACAAAAGGTGAATGTTTATTCATAAGCTTTAATATTGTATTAATATAAATGTAATAGTTAATTAATATAAATTTATTAATAAGTAATTTAATAAATGTTTATTGTTTAATAATTATTCATTGAACATTAATAAATGTTCATTTCCAACATACTTTGGGTTAATTTTAATTAAGCAATACAGCAATTTTTAAACAATAGTTGAGTTAAATAAAACTACCCAGCACGTTGGGTGAACATTTAACCCAACCGTTGGGTTAAAACAACCCAATTGCTGGGTTTGTGCATTTTCAACCCAACTTGGGTTGTTTTTAACCCAGAATTTTTTAGAGTGTACATTTTACTATATATTCACATAGAAAATACCTGTTTTACATTGTAAAAAAAAAAAAAAATCTAAATTTTTACTGTATTTTTTATTTTTTGGCGAACAGAAGAAACTTCTTCAAAAATATTAAAAAGACTTGCCAACCCCAAACTTTTGAAGTGTATTAGTTAAATGCATTTTATTCTACACAAACTAGTGTTTTCATGGCTTGAATGGACGCACTTACACACTGTATAAAGGTTTGCATTAAAAGCCTGTGCTATAATAGCATGCATATAATAGTATATTAATAAATTTGCAAACTCTATGACGCATACATTGAAAATCCATTAAAATAATCAACATTAATGTACAGAGTTATATACTTGTGCACGAATGCATTTTAATATGGGAGAAAAATTTTAATGCATATTTACCTAAATTTTTAATGGATAATAGATGCATTATTTGTGGACATGGAGTTAGCTTATTTACATTCTCGGGTTCGTTGACTGGATGAAAATAACTAAAGGTTGTTCTCTCAGCAACGTGCATTAGAAAATGAGTGAAAAGGCAAGTATAATGTCGTCTAATGAGCGCTGAAAACATGTCGAGAGCTGCTCCTCTATTGAATGAGCAAACAGACGTCTTCTGTTTAATTCAAGCTAAATCAATGCAGATGACTTCAAACGTCACTTAGCCCAATTAGTGGAGCCGAGGAAGTGTGCTGTGTGGCAATCGATCCGCGAATGGGATTACAACACCTGACTCGATGCTCGCTGTCGCCGCGTCTACTTATTAGTCATGATGTGTAGCGTGGTGAAACTGTCATATTTGACAATGGATGGTAAAATTGGCTCCAGCCCAGACTTGCTGACAGTCCTGACAAGCTAACTTGCCAGCTAATGCTGTCAGATCATTGTGTTGGCGTTCTGAGCAGACTCAATTTAGGGTTTTGAAAGGACATTTCCGCCGAAAAATGAGACGTCGCAATGGCGAAACTCTTTGGCTCTTGGCTGAAGTGTGTTACCTGAGTTCTCGAAGTCATTGTAAGAAGCTTCCCAAGTCTCCGCCATGCCGATGAGCGTGTTCTCCATGATCTGGAGGTCAGTCGTGGGACAGTTGCATTGAGGGAACTCGTCAGCACACTGACATATGCACTGGCTGTTCTGGCAGATGTATTCACCCTCCCCGTTACACATGATGTAGCTGAGAGCCGACTGGACGAACTTCTCCTGCAGGTACTCGGGGAAAATGACCTGCAAACCTGAAAACGGGAAAGAGAATCGATGTTAAAGTCATTACAGACATTATTGATTTCACATCAGCGAGCAACAGGTAGAAAGTGCTGCAGATAGTCGATTGCAGAACTTTCTTTATTTCACATTAACCCGCTCTGGAAACGAGCGCCGCCGTGAAGGACCCGATCGCATGTAGAGCATCTACAGTTCAGAAATGGTGACAGTGAATCATGCTGTCGGAGAGCGGCGAGTTTGTTGTGAAAGTTTTGTCAGAGGTCTACTTGACTTTGAACTGTCCCCTCAGAGTGGGAGGACTTTACATAATGGAATAAAACAGAGGAGTGATTGATGTATTCTGTCGTGATCGGCTTCGGCTTATTTACCAGGGCTGTCATAATATCCTCTGCTGTGTGTGTGTGTGTGTGTGTGTGTGTGAGTGAGGGTCTGAATGCATGCTTGTGTCGGCATGCAATAGCATCACGCCATACAATAAACACATCTCACGCTTGATTCCTTGAATGATTCCTTGAATCATGCCTGTAAGAGACCAACCAGAACAGCCTTGCAACCACATAAAAGCAGACTATAAACCACTCAGAAAACCTTATCTCGATATTTTCTGGGATTTTGTTGATTTTCTGGGGTTTTCTGCTGGTATTTCATATTCTTCATATTCTGTATGATTGTCAGTTCACAGAAACTGCCGTTATCCACTACAAGGCCATTCTTGCCCCCTTCAATTGATTTCCAGAGGATTTTTACCCTTGCAATGGCAATTTATTCCACCTTTGTTAGATGAATGTATCATCTTATGTTCAGACCGCCTGTGAAAAAATTGAGTTTTTAATGGTATTTATATGACTATGTGGGGTTTTTAATATGCTTTAATACAAACCATGAGCAAATTCATCAGTCAACACCACTGCTGAGCGTTTTCTCCTTAAAACTGCAGTGAAAATCGCTGGTGTCTGTGATGTCACAAACTACCTTGTAACCAATCACATCAATGTGCCAGCGGGCATTAGCATATCATTAACAGTGAACTAGCAGGGGAGTCTCGAGAGAAGCCAGGTTCTGTTGATTTTGTGTAGATTTAGCAATATGGCGGGTGTATGATGTATATTACAATGTTATGATGAAATATATGTCTTTCTCCACCGACGTTCTGAGTTGTTCAAAATGTTTCTAAGGATACTGATTGTTAGAAGGCAGCTGTCTGACTTGTGAATGTGAACATGGTTTGTGTAACATTAGCAACACATTATTAGCTGTTTGATAATGTAGTCAAGCAAAAGGCTAATCATAGTAATTACTGTTATGTGTCCGAAGTTGTAAAAAGCGATACCATTGTGCAGCGTTTACCTCAGTAAGTTGACCGAGTGGATCTTTGAGCTGTTGTGAGTGAGTGGAGGCGGGGATAATTTGCATATTCATGGTTCCTCATATATTAAATGAGGCAAGGGTGTAGAGTTACATTCAAGCTATTTTATAACATGAAGAATTTGTTATTGTTTTGTTTGTTTTTTTACAGGAAAAAAAAAACAAAAAAAAACATTTAATTATGTCATTTTGATGATCAAAGATGAGTTTTAAGGGTCAAAATTATTGACTACAGGTGAACTTTAAATTCTTGCATTTAATCAATACATTAAATACATTAATCAACACAAATTAAATCAGTATCTCAGTAACTTTGCAGATCAGAAGTGGCACAGAATCTGCATCTAAAGTGGCATTTAGTATTTTCACAGACTGATGCAGCTCATAAGTGCTTTGAATGAATTTACACTGTATTTAAAATTGCATAAATAATGCTACAACATCATTTTTAAATTGTATTTATTTATTTTTTTATTTTTTATTTTTTTATGAAACAATATTTTAAATATGAAACGGTAAGTCACTATCTTAAGCCCAAAGTATGCGTTGTTCATGTATGCAAGGGTCAGCGTACAGTGAACATTAATTTCGTCATCAGAAGAGTATGTGCACCGCAATATTTTAGTAACCACATGTACTTTGAACGTGCAGGTCACACAAGTGCATTTAATTATTTATTATTATTATTATTATTATTTTCTTTTTGCAGCAGCAGCAATTAGTTCATCCACAAGAAAACCTACATGAACAGAACAGACCTGAACGCATGCAAGCTACAGCGACGATAGAGGCCTACATAGACAAAAGATTGTGCAAAGAAGTTAGAAAGTACCCTCATTTGTAAAGCTCTAGCATGAAATAATGAAATGTTTACATGGGTTGTAACTCATAGTGAGAGACTGCTCAAAACATCTGTGGATGCGTACGAGTCAAGTGAAGTACACTTTACAAGGCCGTGCGTTCAACTGAGTGAGTCATTGAATCATTCATTCAGTTGATTAGTTTCAAATGGCTGATTAATTCCATCACTGAATCCTTCATGTTACGATCTCCCCTTTTTAAGTCTCAATGGGAAATGTAACAAAAATGAGAAAGACCATGAGGAACTTCTCATCTCCAGCTCTAGAAAGAAACACAACTAACCAAAGATCAAACTGAAGTATAATTTATTAAAGGTGACCTAGAACCAGTTTTTACAAGATGTAATATAAGTCTAAGGTGTCCCCTGAATGTGTCTGTGAAGTTTCAGCTCAAAATACCCCATAGATTTTTTTTTTAATAATTTTTAATATATTTAATTTTAATATTAACTGCCTATTTTGGGGCATCATTAACTATGCACCGATTCAGGCTGCGGCCCCTTTAAATCGCTCGCTCCCTTTCATATGCAAATATCGGGGTCATACATATTAATGATCCCGACTGTTGCGTAACAGTCTGTGTTATGTTGAGATTCGCCTGTTCTTCAGAGGTCTTTTAAACAAGTGAGATTTACATAAGAAGGAGGAAACAATGATGTTTGAGACTCACTGTATGTCATTGAACTCTTGTTATTCAACTATGCCGAGGTAAATTCAATTTTTGAATCTAGGGCACCTTTAAAACAGCAAAGAAATAGGAAACAAAAGCTTCAGGAGGGAGCAAGGCCAAAAAAATAAATAAATAAACAAAAAGGTTCTAAAAAAATATAATCTTCTAAATTACCTATAACAAAAAGAAAATGAAAAGAAAAACAGCAGTCTCCCTGTCTCACTCAGAAAAACAGGAGAAAACAATGAATTACAAAGAAAAATGGCATGCACCCATCTCCCTACAGGTTTCCAAATAACTCAAATAACAGAATTAGCAAATTGAACTGTCAGTAAAGAGTTATACCAAACACATAATTGGCAGAAACAATCCAACATTTTCCATTCAATTAACACTGAAGATTACTCACTTAACTCCAACGGAAAATGAAAGAAAAACAACAATGTCTGGGGCAGAAGAGAAGACGTCCACATGGGGAGGGAAACCTCCAAATCTCTCTGCTTGCTTTGTGTCTTTAGGCTGCTTTTATCGCTAAACTGATTCATTCAAAACGTGGATTCATTCAGTAACAAAACATTGCTATGCATTGCTCAGAGATACAAAAGAGTTTGTCAAAAAACAAAAAAAAGCCCACAATATTGAGTCTAAAATGTAACTCAAAATGTTAACATTGTTTACTGAACTATTTTATGGTTTCTGCAAAGTGAGTGACATTCTCAGTAATGTGAGATCACACATTGTTCCAACAATTACAATATTATCGTAGATGATACAGGAATCAGGAAGTTCACTAGACAGTCCTGAAGGACAAAACTTCTTCCATGTTTATCATGCAGCATAAATACAGCACATTAGGAGACACAGTATATCCCTTGTGATGTAAAAATACAATCAAAAAGCCCTATAGAGAGATCTATTGCATTACATTGCCAGACACTGTATCATTCTCTTAAATAAATAATAAATCATACCTCAGCATTGACATAAAACATGGTAATGGAAGCTAGCCCGATATAATGAAGCATATCCATTTCTAATGGAAGGTAATGTGCAGCATGCATGCAGATAATTGCTTCATAGTAATTACACATTTGCTATAAGAAGAATTATAGGATTTGTGTTGGAGGTTATGATGCATTTATTTAGCTTTACACACACTGAGAAAAAAAAAAATCTTTAGATAGATAGAGAGATGTAAAATATGTAAAACAGATGTAAAAATAGAAAAAAAAAAAAAAAAAAAAAAGTTGCTTATTTATCTGTTTGTATGCAGAAGTGATTGGATTGGATTGGCCGGAGCAGATTCCCAGCATCTCTGAGCCGAACAGACCGTCAGAGTCCAAGACTGATCATCACAGCTCGGCTGTCTCTCTCTCGTCAGACTGTCTGTGGACCACTGAGCCAATATTCATTTAGCTTGATGTATTCCTGCTCCTGCAACTTTAATATGATTTGTGGGAGAATCCAGATGGTGGGTTCATGGATGGGTGCAGCTCGACGACAGTGGCGGTGCCAAAAGCCCTGGGTTCACAATAACACCCCCAACACAACACACACAATCCCCTCCTCTATTACTGAGACACAGACGCTGAGCGACTCCATCTCTCTTACTGAAGTTCATTTCATTCATGCTGGTATTTGTTGTATCTTTCACTGACCTTGTTTGAATATTTATGTAAAAGTGAATCTCATAGAAAAAAAAAAAAAAAAAGTCACTTTTTACTCTAAAATCAAAAGGAAGAAAAGAATATGAAATTATATTTTGTCTTAAAAAAATGAAGCCTATTTTAGGATTGTTAGGATGTTTTGGTTTGTTATATATTTCACTAAAACTACCACCATGCACAATAAATTCTCATTACTATTGCCTGATTTATTTATTTATTTATTAATTACCATTCTTAGTTGTTATTTTTATTATATTACTCTCTGTCTGATAATGTTAATTATATCTAATTGTGTGTGTGTGAGCGTGTGCATGCATGTGTGTGTGTGTCTAGGGTTCCCTTTCAGTCAGTCATTAACGAGTCGTTTCTTGCATTAAAGTATATAATGAAATTTGTGAGAAATTGTCTTGTTACAATAATGTCAATGCAGGCACCAAAGTCTGCTAAATTTTCTTTAAGCAAAGTATTTAAATTATTTGAATATTCAAGATTCATATTTCTTACTTTGATTTTGGGATTAAAATATATATGAATTTATGAGATTTATTTGTTTGTCTTTTTTTTTTTCTTTTTCTTTTTTTTTTTTAAAGCCATTAACAATAAATTCCAATTACTACTATATTGCCATATTTATTGCTTTATTTATTTATTTATTTATTTATTTATTTATTTATTTATTTATTTATTTATTTATTTATTTATTTATGTATGTATGTATGTATGTATGTATGTATGTATGTATTTATTTATTTATTTAATTTTATTTAATTTTTTTATGGTATATATGGGTCTATCTATCTATCTATCTATCTATCTATCTATCTATCTATCTATCTATCTATCTATCTATCTATCTATCTATCTATCTATCTATCTATCTATCTATCTATCTATCTATATATCTATCTATCTATCTATCTATCTATCTATCTATCTATCTATCTATCTAGTTACAATGATATTAAATTATTGAACATCAGTCCATCCATTATTTGGAAAATATTAACTTAGCTGTTACAAATAATGTCACAATGCAGACACCTAAAAATGGTTCATTTTCTTTAAACAAAATGCTTATAATATTCAAATCATTTGAATATTTAAAATGTTGAATATTCAAATGTTGATTTTGGGCTTAAATATGTTCTGGACATGTTTTTTGGTCAATTTCATGAGATTTACTTCTTTATGCAACCCAATCTCACAGCAAATTCATACGTATTTTACGAGGTGGTTAATTCATATGAATATGTACAAATGACCTACCCGTCACTGGCGTTTAGACAAATCATATGAATTCAAGTGAGGTCGTACGAATTCGCCACCTTGTAAAATACATATGAATTGTTCGTGAGATAGCGTTCGTTCGTTCAATCAATCTTGTCAGTTTTGATCTTGTGAACACTGCAGTATGATTGCAAAATCTCACTTCATTCAGATGATGTGTAAAACCACCATCATAGGAGACAAATATAGTGTATGATGAGCAATCAGGTGTAAAAACACTAATGAGAGCCTGTGAATGTAGAGAGAGACATATTCACATGTTCACAGACACCGTCCACAACCACAGTCATCAAACATGAACGACGACAGACAGCGCAGGAGTTTAATGGGCTAAAACTAAAGATGAAACTGAGCAGAATTTATCTGTTCAATCTTGCATTTCAACATGTCAAAGTACAGCATTTCCCAGCCGTTCTCTCTGTGGCTATAAGCACGTAAATTGCAGGTCTAGTTTATTTAATTGCATATCATACTTCATTCAGCATTTTGAAGATTGTGAGTTGATGTTATTAAAGTGAGTGACTTGGATTTCATCATCCATTTAGAGTAATTTCTGTTGCATTTGTACTTTCTGTACCATTGCATTTCTATTCTCAGGTAATACTTTAATACGAACACTGAGTCTTGAGACATTTGGTTCGGATCTGGTCTTGACTCCTTGACACCTCTTAAATATCAACCAATAAATGCATTTCTTCTTAAGGTCTGAATTATTGATCTGTTCTTGCATGTGCCCTTTATGCAGGTGAGAAGCATGTTATCTAAATGTTAAAATTTTTCCATGGGGCTTTCTGCTATTTTTATGTTTCATATCGGGCCTGATTCCAGAGTTCACAGGCTCTTGGCAACGGCACGGGTTGCGATGCCACGCTCCGCTTCATAAGCAAGAGTTTCATCAAAGATTAATTGAGCATTGTATGCCCCCAAATCCACAAAATAACCATTACCTAATGCACTGATGGAATGAGAGGCATTGCTTGAGTAAGGTGTTAAATTATGGCTCAGTTCCTGTTAAAACTCACATTAAAAAAAATGAAGACCTTCCGAACCGCCCTTCCCTCGCCTGTGTAATCACACTGAGTGGATGCTACAGAGGGCTCATTTAAAGGGTCATAGCTTTATAACAGTGCACTGCACTTTATAAACGACAGCACAGCCCGCTCTTTTAATGCTGTAAAATAAAACACACCACATATGAGTTCAGAAACAGCACTGACTGTAAATCAGTAATGCAGATCAGGTCGGTAGCAATGTATCCCTGTCCTCCCCAGAAATCGCACGATAAAATAAATGGCTTTTTAACCTGTACCATCAGCCTCAGATGAACGCTTCCGCACAGACCATTGGAACGTTTTTTATTAATTTTGCAACACTGCTTCCTTGAGTAATCATTACTCAGTAACTTGTTGGTGCTGCTGAACTCTAGAAGTGTGTAGTAAAAGTTTGATAGGAAACATAAACCAGCTTCTCAGAACATTATATTACAACATAAGCTCATTAGAAATCAGACATTTTAGCTCCAAAAACACATATACATACAACTCACTGCCGTTTCCAGCTGAAATGAACACTAGTTGCAGTAAAACACCAATATCATTTGTTCCTTTTCACACAAATTGTGATTACAGGGCAGATTATGGATTGGATTTTGCATGGTTCCTTGCAAAACATTATGTTATGATCTCAGAACACTTTTACCATAGAGCATGATTCGAGTGATAAGCAATTTGACTGCAACAAAATCAAGATTGTGTGGGCGGAGTCTCTCTGTAAGAACACTGCACTCTCAACCAAATCAATAAAAAAAATCACAGCCAATCAGAAGAGTGTGTGGGCGGAGTCTCTCTGTAAGCGCACTGCACTCTCAACCAAATCAATAAAAAAAATCACAGCCAATCAGAAGAGTGTGTGGGCGGAGTCTCTCTGTAAGCGCACTGCACTCTCAACCAAATCAATAAAAAAAAATCACAGCCAATCAGAAGAGTGTGTGGGCGGAGTCTCTCTGTAAGAACACTGCACTCTCAACCAAATCAATAAAAAAAAATCACAGCCAATCAGAAGAGTGTGTGGGCGGAGTCTCTCTGCAAGTGCACTGCACTCTCAACCAAATCAATAAAAAAAATCACAGCCAATCAGAAGAGTGTGTGGGCGGAGTCTCTCTGTAAGAACACTGCACTCTCAACCAAATCAATAAAAAAAATCACAGCCAATCAGAAGAGTGTGTGGGTGGAGTCTCTCTGTATGCGCACTGCACTCTCAACCAAATCAATAAAAAAAATCACAGCCAATCAGAAGAGTGTGTGGGCGGAGTCTCTCTGTAAGCGCACTGCACTCTCAACCAAATCAATAAAAAAAATCACAGCCAATCAGAAGAGTGTGTGGGCGGAGTCTCTCTGTAAGCGCACTGCACTTTCAACCAAATCAATAAAAAAAATCACAGCCAATCAGAAGAGTGTGTGGGCGGAGTCTCTCTGTAAGAACACTGCACTCTCAACCAAATCAATAAAAAAAATCACAGCCAATCAGAAGAGTGTGTGGGCGGAGTCTCTCTGCAAGTGCACTGCACTCTCAACCAAATCAATAAAAAAAAAATCACAGCCAATCAGAAGAGTGTGTGAGCGGAGTCTCTGTAAGCGCACTGCACTCTCAACCAAATCAATAAAAAAAATCACAGCCAATCAGAAGAGTGTGTGGGCGGAGTCTCTCTGTAAGCGCACTGCACTCTCAACCAAATCAATAAAAAAAATCACAGCCAATCAGAAGAGTGTGTGGGCGGAGTCTCTCTGCAAGTGCACTGCACTCTCAACCAAATCAATAAAAAAAATCACAGCCAATCAGAAGAGTGTGTGGGCGGAGTCTCTCTGCAAGTGCACTGCACTCTCAACAAAATCAATAAAAAAAATCACAGCCAATCAGAAGAGTGTGTGGGCGGAGTCTCTCTGCAAGTGCACTGCACTCTCAACCAAATCAATAAAAAAAATCACAGCCAATCAGAAGAGTGTGTGGGCGGAGTCTCTCTGCAAGTGCACTGCACTCTCAACAAAATCAATAAAAAAAATCACAGCCAATCAGAAGAGTGTGTGGGCGGAGTCTCTCTGCAAGTGCACTGCACTCTCAACAAAATCAATAAAAAAAATCACAGCCAATCAGAAGAGTGTGTGGGCGGAGTCTCTCTGCAAGTGCACTGCACTCTCAACCAAATCAATAAAAAAAATCACAGCCAATCAGAAGAGTGTGTGGGTGGAGTCTCTCTGTAAGCGCACTGCACTCTCAACCAAATCAATAAAAAAAATCACAGCCAATCAGAAGAGTGTGTGGGCGGAGTCTCTCTGTAAGCGCACTGCACTCTCAACCAAATCAATAAAAAAAATCACAGCCAATCAGAAGAGTGTGTGGGCGGAGTCTCTCTGTAAGAACACTGCACTCTCAACCAAATCAATAAAAAAAAATCACAGCCAATCAGAAGAGTGTGTGGGCGGAGTCTCTCTGCAAGTGCACTGCACTCTCAACCAAATCAATAAAAAAAATCACAGCCAATCAGAAGAGTGTGTGGGCGGAGTCTCTCTGTAAGAACACTGCACTCTCAACCAAATCAATAAAAAAAATCACAGCCAATCAGAAGAGTGTGTGGGTGGAGTCTCTCTGTATGCGCACTGCACTCTCAACCAAATCAATAAAAAAAATCACAGCCAATCAGAAGAGTGTGTGGGCGGAGTCTCTCTGTAAGCGCACTGCACTCTCAACCAAATCAATAAAAAAAATCACAGCCAATCAGAAGAGTGTGTGGGCGGAGTCTCTCTGTAAGCGCACTGCACTTTCAACCAAATCAATAAAAAAAATCACAGCCAATCAGAAGAGTGTGTGGGCGGAGTCTCTCTGTAAGCGCACTGCACTTTCAACCAAATCAATAAAAAAAATCACAGCCAATCAGAAGAGTGTGTGGGCGGAGTCTCTCTGTAAGAACACTGCACTCTCAACCAAATCAATAAAAAAAATCACAGCCAATCAGAAGAGTGTGTGGGCGGAGTCTCTCTGCAAGTGCACTGCACTCTCAACCAAATCAATAAAAAAAAAATCACAGCCAATCAGAAGAGTGTGTGGGCGGAGTCTCTCTGTAAGCGCACTGCACTCTCAACCAAATCAATAAAAAAAATCACAGCCAATCAGAAGAGTGTGTGGGCGGAGTCTCTCTGTAAGCGCACTGCACTCTCAACCAAATCAATAAAAAAAATCACAGCCAATCAGAAGAGTGTGTGGGCGGAGTCTCTCTGCAAGTGCACTGCACTCTCAACAAAATCAATAAAAAAAATCACAGCCAATCAGAAGAGTGTGTGGGCGGAGTCTCTCTGCAAGTGCACTGCACTCTCAACCAAATCAATAAAAAAAATCACAGCCAATCAGAAGAGTGTGTGGGCGGAGTCTCTCTGCAAGTGCACTGCACTCTCAACAAAATCAATAAAAAAAATCACAGCCAATCAGAAGAGTGTGTGGGCGGAGTCTCTCTGCAAGTGCACTGCACTCTCAACAAAATCAATAAAAAAAATCACAGCCAATCAGAAGAGTGTGTGGGCGGAGTCTCTCTGCAAGTGCACTGCACTCTCAACCAAATCAATAAAAAAAATCACAGCCAATCAGAAGAGTGTGTGGGCGGAGTCTCTCTGCAAGTGCACTGCACTCTCAACAAAATCAATAAAAAAAATCACAGCCAATCAGAAGAGTGTGTGGGCGGAGTCTCTCTGCAAGTGCACTGCACTCTCAACCAAATCAATAAAAAAAATCACAGCCAATCAGAAGAGTGTGTGGGCGGAGTCTCTCTGCAAGTGCACTGCACTCTCAACCAAATCAATAAAAAAATCACAGCCAATCAGAAGAGTGTGTGGGCGGAGTCTATCTGTAAGCGCACTGCACTCTCAACCAAATCAATAAAAAAAATCACAGCCAATCAGAAGAGTGTGTGGGCGGAGTCTCTCTGTAAGCGCACTGCACTCTCAACCAAATCAATAAAAAAAATCACAGCCAATCAGAAGAGTGTGTGGGCGGAGTCTATCTGTAAGCGCACTGCACTCTCAACCAAATCAATAAAAAAAATCACAGCCAATCAGAAGAGTGTGTGGGCGGAGTCTCTCTGTAAGAACACTGCACTCTCAACCAAATCAATAAAAAAAATCACAGCCAATCAGAAGAGTGTGTGGGCGGAGTCTCTCTGTAAGCGCACTGCACTCTCAACCAAATCAATAAAAAAAAATCACAGCCAATCAGAAGAGTGTGTGGGCGGAGCCTCTCTGTAAGCGCACTGCACTCTCAACCAAATCAATAAAAAATCATAGCCAATCAGAAGAGCATGTGGGCGGAGTCTCCCTGAAAGTACACTGCACTCTCAACCAAATCAATAAAAGTGTTTTTTTTGTTTTGTTTTTTTTTTTTAAATCAGGCAATTAGACGAGCATGTGAGTGGAGTCTCTTTGCAAGAACACTGCACTTACAAACAAATCAATCAAAAATCACAGCCAGTCAGAAGAGCGTGTGGGCGGAGTCTCCCTGAAAGCACACTGCACTCGCAACTAAATCAATTAAAAAAAATAAAAATAAAATAAAATAAAAAAATCAGCCAATTAGACAAGCATGTGGATGGAGTCTCTCTGCAAGCACACTGCACTCGCAACCAAATGGATACGTATATAATCAAATTCATAAATTTGTTAGCACTTCTGGTTAGGTTTAGTGTAGATACTACATTATTTTCAAACGTGATAGAGCCATTTTGGTTCCACTTACTGGACATTTCATTTCCAACAGCCAATGTAATGAAACATTGCCAGATTCTCATTCATCTGCTTTGGATAAAACTGAACATGCAAAAAAAACATCACCCACTAAGCATTTCACTTCGAAAGTGCTGAAAAACGTGCAAGAAACAACATAATATAGTGCGGAAATGTCACCACAGGCACGTATTTCCAATGAGCCTGGGTTGTTATATGACATGCTACTGAAATTTCACAAAACTGAACTATAGGAAATGAAAGGCACGCTGACTCCTCAAGACTCTTCAAGCTGATATCAGCATGTGTGGTTAAATACTACTTATTTAGCATAAACTCCAGCAAAATATGTTATCAGACTATTACACTAACTGTAAAAATGACTAATAGGCACAAGTGTCAATACAGCATTATTCTACAGGGGCTGCCAGACAGTCAAAAAAAAAAAAAAGTAGGTAAGGACTATAAAGACAGAAAATGACACACAAAGATTGCCTGGCTAATGAGGAAGACTGCTGTCTAAAGGGTGAAGCAGAAATTGCACTGTGCACAAAATTGCTGGCTGACGCATGAGAGCGAGCTGCCGGCGGTGCTGAGACACTGAGGACCACACACACTAGAAATATATACCAGTCTCTGGTCATTTCTAACCACATATAGAGCAGTAAGCAGAATAAATTTGTTCCAAAAACTTGCTGAAATCTAGGGTCTGTTTACACTCGGTCACTTCATGAATTTGCAGTTATCAGTGTATCGGTGCTCACACAAATGTAGGTGATTGATTAGACTGAACTATTTGCACTTATACCTTTCAGTATTGAATGAGATGCATTTATAGTCGACATTCTGCTTGTGCACCGTCTTGAATGACGTTTTCTCAATCGCAATGCATTCATAGATGCAAAATTGGCCCCGACAAAAGTATCTGGGAAGGAAGCAAAGTCATATTGCCAACCTTTTAAAACAGCGGAGCTTGAACCAAAATATTGTCTAGGTAGAAAGCACTCTAGGATTTGGAACAGAGCTTTAGTGTTTAAATAGACTCATACATTTTGGGGATTTTCAATACATCATATAAAGTATTTAAGGTTGGCAAAGTGATTTAAACACTCTAAAATGTCAAGTCAAGCAAAAAGTCTTCATGAGCGCTTCGAATGAACAAACTTTGAGAGCAAGTTACTTTAACCTTCCCAGGACGTTAGTCAAAGTTCTGAGAAGGCGAGATTTCTTTTCAAAATGAAGTGTTTCAAATTGAAATATACCTTTATGTGAGATCAGAAGACTCATTGGCTGTTAGAGTCATGTTGTAAATAAACGCTGGTCACGCGCTGTCACAAGCATCAGAAAACTAAAACCGAATCAATATAAAAACAGAGCATCTTGAAATTGCTTTGGAGGATGAGGGCTAAGAAAATATATTTACTGTCAGAGAAGGTCTCAAGGAGGAGGGAAATGGCTGATTTATCTGCCCCACTAGTCCAAATAGAAACTCACTCTTGATTGACCACCTCAGATTGAGAGCTGACCTCAGGGTCAGCGAGGAAGGATTTCATCAGCCCGCTGGATGCCTGGCAACCCAGAGAGCCGAATATGAGGATAGTGGCATCAATCTTTTAAATGATGCACCATTACAGAAGAGCTATGCCCAGTGACTGTGCGTTTATAAGGGGAATGATCTTCAACAACTGAGCCACATCAGTCCGACGCTCTCGCCACAGTTAAACGTGATTGGATTGTCCGTCATACTGAGCTTTCGATTTGTATTGCTTAACAAACTGAACAACAGGGCCTCTGATTATTGTGCCGTGCGATGCTCCTCTGTTCCTCCGTTGAATCTACATTCCTATCAGAATGATTTCTGAAGAATCATGTGACACTGAAGAATGGAGTAATGATGCTGAAAATTCAGCTCTGATCACAGGAATAAATTACATTTAAAGGGGACCTATAATGCCCCTTTTCACAAGATGTAATATCAGTCTCTGGTGTCTCCAGGATGTGTCTGTGAAGTTTCAGCTCAAAATCCCCCACAGATCATTTATTATAGCTTGTCAAATTTGCCTCTATTTGGGTGTGAGCAAAAACATGCCATTTTTGTGTGTGTCCCTTTAAATGCAAATGAGCTCCGCTTTCCAGAAGAGGGCGGAGCTTTAACAGCTCAACAACAACAAAGCTGGAGAATCTCACGCAGCCAAAATGAGGAAAGTGTTCAGCCTTACATTGTTCAAACCGGAGTCGACACTGATGGAGAGACTCAGGAAGAAGTTACAACTTTTAGACGTTTCTGAATGGTTAGTGGATAAATTGATGTAGTTGCTGTGGAGTTGATTCAACTCATCCACTAGCATGTGTCGTCATGTTCATCTTTTGTGCAAATCCAGCGTTGAATTGATTGTTTGTGAAGAAGTCTGGCATAAAATGACTGCAAATAAATGCAGCCTTGGTGAACAGAAGATATATAAAGATAAATAATAATTCATAATATGGCCCCTAAATCCTGATACAAGAAACCATAAATGTTTTCCAGAATCTACAGGCATGTTTTCAGTCTTTTAGCTGAGAAAAACATAAACATTGATCCGGTCACCTCGAAAGACAAATAATTTTTCATGTTGTCTCCTCCATCCCAGACATATTTTCCATCCTCAATTCATCACTGACAGACTTCATTGCGCATATGTCCTAATTGAGTTGTTTCGTGTTTGTTCATTTGTTTGCCAAATGTTTGCCAATCTTCAGAAGAAAGCGAGAGCAGGAGTGAGAGAGTGAGAGAGAGTATGAAGATGAGTATGTAATCCATCAAGCAGCAGATGAATTGCCTGTGGGGCTATTTAATTTATTTTCACTCCACTTCTTTGAAAACTGTTGGCTCAGGCTATTCTAACATATTCATAAATCTTCCAGGATGAGCTTATGGCTCCAGCTAGAACAGAACGGGTGTGTATGAAAGAGAGAAACAAAACAAGCAGCAACAAAAAGGAACTTTCTTTCCTCTTTCCAGTCGTGGATTCATCACAGTGTGTCTCTTAAGATCCTCGTTTCTATCGGAGAGAAAATACGGTGTAAATTAACCGATAAACGGCTCGTTTTAACTACAGCTGCTTAGAAATGCCCTCTCCTTGATTTCATGTTATTTATTGGTCCCAAAAGGTGCATCATTATACAAATTGATATCCTGAAGTTATTGATGTCACCAGTTAAGAATGCCAGGAGCATAATAAGCAATCACACGTTAATCTCATGTACTGCTTCACAATTTTTACAAAGGAAAGTATTATATATTATGCATAAAGATGATGCAGACTTTTCACCATTATGACCAAACTGTCATAGTTGCAATTGTACATTTGAGTTTCAGTTGGTTGGTTGGTGGAATGGATGGATGGATGGATGGATGGATGGATGGATGGATGGATGGATGGATGGATGGATGGATGGACGGACTGACTGATTGATTGATTGATTGATTGCAGTACCAGTTGTTGTGGAAGTCATTATGAAAATGCCACAGTCCAAAAACCTTAATGGTCCAAAAAGTAGGCTTCATTTTCTTCATTTAAATTCTTTTTTTTCTCAGGTTTTCTAAGCTTCACTCTCAGAAAGTGGAAACCAAGCATGTGTAACGTTTTCCATCATATAATTAGTAATGGAATATGCAAACACAACCATCTGTTGTGGCTTATACAATAAATCAATTGCGAGTCGATTCTCACATGCACTATTCACGTGACGGGCGCGTTCCAAATCAGTCACTTATGAAGATGCATTTCAATTATAATATTACGCCTTAGCAGGGAGCTGCATATATAGGTTGTAGACGGAGCCGATTTTACTTATATTCACAAGTATGAATATTTATTTTGCTCATGATTGGTTTATTTATTTAAAATAAGAACAATCATGCTGTGCCATGAAATGTGTTTAACTGCTGAAGTCATGAATAAATGACTAAATACATGCATACTGCTTTTGAAGGGCGTCATTTGAGTCACTCTATAAAAACATAAACACACTGAGTGCTGCTTTGATAGTTGCTTTTCCCTTCAATTATTTACTCCAAATTAAGTGAGAAAAGCAATATCACACTGTGAAGATTGATACATTAACTTTTCATCAATCGTTTCACATCATTTTCCTTATGAATCGATTGGTTTCAACACAGGAAGACAGAACATGTTCAATATGTTGATGTTGATGATTACAAAATGTTTAGGTAATTACACTTTGCTTATATGTTTTAAAGATTTGCTTTAATTTATTTCAGTTTTTCAGTCTTTTTACCATTATCCCCAGTAATACTAATATTTTCAAGTGTGTCTTTTGTTTTTAGGTATAAACTCATGCTGAACATGGTTATTCTGGGTGAAGGTAAGAAGGATATTGAAATATCAAAAGTTATGCAATAGAAAAAAAAGTAAGCATATTCCCTCCTCCATAACACTATGCTACAAATAACTTCTGTGGAACCAAAGCCATAAAGCTTCCTTTCATCTAGAAACTTTTACAGGAAAAAAGAAAGGAAAAATCAATATATCAATGCTTTAAAAATAATGCCTTGTAAAATCCCAGCAGTGTGGTGTTTCTCATTTATTTGCATCTGTGGCCAGTGCCAGCAGGTGTAAGAGCGCTTCTGCTTTTATTGCCAAATCACATTTATGAGCTACATTTTGTGAAGAATAGTTTCAATATGCATTAAGAGTGTTAATGGGAAATGGGACTGGACATATCTGCAGCTCTTTCCATTTGTAAAAGGGAATTCATTCAGTGTTTATGTGACCTGAAATATATAGAGGCACCGGAGGAACTTTTTAATTGTTCCCGTAACTATTGGTGGAAGTACCTGCTTTTTGGTACTTTTTGGTTGATTGGTCTAAAGCCAATTTTTAAAAAGCCATGCTAACTATTCTACGGACATGGAAAACAGTGATAGTCCAGGCACTTCTCAATCTTTAAGGCCAATTCACACCGACAGACGGCAACAGACACCACGCCGGGTTTTGTCGGATCAGTGTGCTACCCTTGTCGGAGCTTGTTTTGCACTTGGGAACATTGTGCGCTCAGACACTGGTGTTCTCAGCGCCATCAAAATAAATGTACTGTATGGTGCACCATCAAAGCTTATGACAGTTTGGAGTTCCTAATGCCGGTGCGAATGTCCTAGGGGAAAATGAAGTGCCACCCTGGTGACTAGTTCCTATAACTGACTTCCTATAACTTTACCCAGTGTGAAAGACCCTTATGAAACATCCAATATTTGCTCTACCTAGAAGGTGGGGTATGAATTTTTTCAACAACGCTGTTGGACATAGTTGATATTTGAAATCAACCCAAACAAACCCACCCCTCTCTTCATTGCTCCGCCTCCAAAACTCACCCTCCAATCCTAATCCTAACCACCCAGCTCAGAGTCAGTCTGGCCCGTCAAGGTGAGCGCTCTAACGATGACTCCAAACGTTGCATTCTCTAGTGGTCGTCAGTGCGCAGTGCTCAACTCTGGTCACTGTTACACACGCAATGCGAGCGGATGTCTGTTTATCACAGCTGACACACAACAAAATGCTTCACAAAAAATAAAGTGCAGATGATGAACGACAAGGAAGCACAAAAAATGAACACAGTACACAAGAGTAAATACAAACAAGAATTTGATGTTAATCGCCAACAGAACAGCAGCCCCAGACAAACCCAGTTTTACTCACATGGGAAGCAGAATGAAAGCAGCCTCCACATCTGTTTTCAGGCCTTCCCACTTTATCTCTCTCCAGCGCTGGAAAGCTTTTCTAATATTAACGCTGGTCCTAAAGTGCTTGCCCAGTCATAAACCTTCATTCCAGTGATATTCTTTTGAGCTGTTTTGTCTTGTGTCTCATCATATCTCTTTCTGCATTTTTTTTTCTTTTCTTCTTCAAATCTCCCTCTTGCCCATTCTGTCTCCTCGACTGTCATACGTCCCCTAATGCTGATTGGTTACACGTTTGTTGTTGGTGTTGAAAAAATACATACCCCACCTTGAAGGGACAGTAACACTAGATTTTGAACATGGGAAATTTCTTCGGACACCGCAACTGTCCTGATATGACGACATGCTCCTTCTTTAAATTCAGCTAAGAGGTCATGATGTGATGTATCCATCTTCTATCGGTCACATGATACAAGTCCATATGTCAAAGTTTAGCAAACCTGAACTTTTCAATGTACTGAAACTTATTTGCTTGAGTTTGCAAGTGTTCCTGATGCTCATTTTACCCCATCGGTTAGGGGTAAGTTGATCCGTCAATGGGTAAGTTGCAACATCTGGGTGTAAACTGATAATCTAACTGAATCTGAATCAAACCCATGTGAAATTGAAAAGATAATTTACTAATTTAATATTCAAATTTCTAATTGTTCAGTATATTTTAAAACGTTTCCTCCATGGTTAAAAAACAACAACAACAACAACAACAAAAAACACTCTATATAAAACTAAGAAAGAAAAAAAAAAAATGCGTATAGGTCGCATTTTATTATTGCATCCAGAAATAAAGTAAAATACTGGTAGCCTAAATAAAGCGAAATGTTTACAAGCATTATAAACACAGATAAACATAGCTATTTTAGTTCCCCTCTTTTCACAACAAATCCTTTAAATTAACGGTATTCATAACATAACAAGTAGGCCTATAAAAGTCAAGTAACAAATTAATTTAAAGCGAAACTGAAACATCATGTATCCTACCTCTCTCATTCGGCACAAATCCAAATGTTTCTATATTGCCAATTTATCTGGATGCTTAACTATTATTTATTATGTAAACTAAGCTGTGTACCGCTCCTCCAATGGGCTTCTCCGTTTCACATTCTGGCAGAAATGATTCCAAAATATTTGGTCACATGACAATATAAGTTTATGGTTGATACAAGATACAAGTGGTGGATCAACTTATCGACTGGCTCATCTTACCCCACTCTCTTCTATATATTTTAGTAGGTTAATTAACTAATTAGCATGCCAAAATTCTTGCTTGTTAAAGCCATGATTGAGATGGAACGTCTCAGCGACATCTCTTCTCTTCTCTGATGACGAGGGCGGAGCAACCTGTCACTCACATGAGATCCACCAATAGCAAACCACAACCATCCAATCAATTCCCCACAGAGAAAATCAATCTTGTTCCAGAAGACGTTTCAGATATTCGGAAGAAATAGGAGAGAAAAGATTTGTGTTATATCCATTTATCTTTAAAATATGCTGTGCACCAAAGAATTTTCCATTCACAACCAAAACAATCTCACATTTGAGTAAAATCATGTGTATTTTCAGCATGTCCATAGCAAAAGCTGCTCTCAGTTGATCATCTGTAAACCCTTGGCGTTTCTGGACTGGGTCTCGGCTCTGCTCTCCAACAGTGGGATTCTGCGCTGGTCTGCAGTTCAGGAATCATCTCCCCCACCAACCATTCACCCTCCTCTGCCTCTCCATTCACCGGATGGGTGGCTTGAGTATCCAGTTCTCCAGGCCATACTGTTCACACTGACTGAGGGATTCTGGGATAGCGCTAACACACGCCACATTTTGACCGTCCAACCGAGAGTGCAGAACAACACGTGCTGGAAAACCCGAGCAAGCTGCCTCAAAGTGAACGTGGATTGTTGAATCAATCGGTCATGCTTCTCATGTGGAAAATTATCATTCTCAGCTAGACGTTGGTAAATGCCTGTGATATTCGTCTGCTTCGATCTTGGCACACTATATTTCTACAATACATGTATTTGTCATGCACAGCAGTTATATAGTCAATGGTAAGTAAGATTGCTTTAGGTGTTGTAAAATTAACAGCTTGAAAAGGAACTAGAATCTTTTTTTAAATAATCCAATCATTATGCTCAACTTTCAATGTATGTCCTGTCCAATTCAAAAGACATTAAAGTGGTAGAAAAACATATACCTACATGATTTCATAATCTAGTTAGCAACCAGTCAGTTAGTTTAAGAAGTTGCTTTGCAGGCTTGTTCAGAATAACATGCATTTCTCAAGCATATCTGATTGCAACCATTAATGGATTTACAACCAATAAATACATTAAATACATCTCTTTTTTTTTTGCACAATGCCATCTTTAATCACATGCATTGCAAATATTAAATGGATTTAACTTTGTTATTTTGCAAAGCACACTGACAGTCAGAATGGATGCTGAAGCCACTGATATAAACACTGAATGTGTAATGTTATAGTAGTAATTATGATGATAATAATCTCTATATTGTCTTAAATACGAAAGCTAAAAATAAATGCTTGAAAATTTAAGAGTTCTGATAAACATGATAGCATTCAATTGTTTGGGGTCTTTAAGACGTTTTAATGCTTTTTAAAAAAGTCTCTTCTGCTTACCAAGGCTGCATTTATTTGATCAAAAATACAGTAAAAAGGTAAAAATAGTGAAATATTATTACAATTTATAACAGCTGTTTTCTATGTGAATATATAGTAAAGTGTAATTTATATCCAGTGATCAAAGCTGAATTTTCAGCATCATTACTCCAGTCTTCAGTGTCACATGATCCTTCAGAAATCATTCTATGATGATTTGCTGCTCAAGAAACATTTATGTTTATTATCAATGTTGTTTTTTTTTTTTTTTTTTTTTTTTTTTTGAAACCATGATGCATGTTTATATATATATATATATATAAACTATAATAACTGCCATTGTGAGCAAAACATTGTGAGCAAAAATGTTCTTTCTCTGTTCAAAAGTTATATATAATATATATATATATATATTATATATATATATATATATATATTATATAACTTTTGAACAGAGAAAGAACATTTTTGCTCACAATGTTAGTTAGAAGATCTCACTGACTTTCCAATAGTCCAGTATTCAGTGTCTAGACCATATTGCTCAAACCTGACTTTGTGGTGAATTGTGGAGTTAATGTTTTGTCATTTCATTTCACTCACACGTGTTTCTCAGTCACAGTTTGTGACAGCAGCAGCTTCAACATTTACACTAGTGCAGCTCACGCTTTAGTAATAAAGCAAAGACTGGCCGTTGGCATCTTGGGCTGAAGGTCAGCGTGTTCTGACTGCGTTCCAGGGCACAATTACAGTCTAATCTGGCCGAGACACCGGCACGATGGGCACAGTGTGGCCGCGGAGCAACACAGCAATTTCATCACATACAGAACTCTAACATTCATTTCCAAATAAGAAAATCAAAGATCCCGCAGGAGCAGACGAGAGCGGCTGATTAGCACACGTCTGTGATGTTGACACGATGGCAAAGTTGATTTTATTGCGCTTGGAAATGTAACAGCATGTCATTATCACGCTCCGTCAGATATCCCGAGGCAAAGTCACTCGACTCGCGTCTTTCTCTGAACGAGAACAAGACAGAAAGGGACAAAAAGACTGCCTCTGCTGTAAAACATTTGGAAGCTGTGTAAATATTTGAGCAATATCGCACACACGATCACGCTGTTGCTGAATATTAGCATGTTTAATGAGTATATTCAGTACAAGCAGAACAATATTTTACAGTAAGAAAAATAAACTACTCTCTTGAAAAGTCAATTTTTCCTGTTTCATTATTTAGTGGAAAACAAGTAAAAAATGTTTTTTTTTTTCTTCTTTTTTTTTTTTTGAGCAGCAAATCATCATATCAGAATGATTTCTGAAGAATCATGTGACACTGAAGACTGGAGTAATGATGCTGAAAATTCAGCTTTGATCACAGGAATAAATTAAATTTTGCAATATATTCAAATAGAAAAGAGGTACTTTGAATTGTAAAAATATTTTACTATTTTTACTGTATTTTTTTATCAAATTTGGTGAGCAGAAGAGACTTTATTCAAAAACATAAAAAAAAAAAAAAAAAAAAAAAAAATCTCACTGATTCCAAACTACAGTGCAGTTTAAAGGTGCCCTAGAACTTTTTTTTAAAAAGATGTAATATAAGTCTAAGGTGTCCCCTGAATGTGTTTGTGGAGTTTCAGCTCAAAATACCCCATAGATTTTTTTAAATTTATTTTTTAACTGCCTATTTTGGGGCATTAACTATGCACCGATTCAGGCTGCGGCCCCTTTAAATCGCGCGCTCCCTGGCATATGCAAATATTGGGGGCGTACATATTAATGATCCTGACTGTTACGTAACAGTCGGTGTTATGTTGAGATTCGACTGTTCTTCGGAGGTCTTTTAAACAAGTGAGATTTACATAAGAAGGATGAAACAATGGAGTTTGAGACTCACTGTATGTCATTTCCATGTACTGAACTCTTGTTATTCAACTATGCCGAGGTAAATTACATTTTTGAATCCAGGGCACCTTTAATTAATGAAGTAATAGTTAAAATAATTTGCTCACAGCTGCTTTTATGAGCAATTTTTTGTGTGTCCCTTTAAATGCAAATGAGCTGCTGCTCCTGCCCCCTTTCCAGAAGAGGGCGGAGCTTTAACAGCTCAACAACAACAAAGCTGGAGAATCTCACGCAGACATCCACTAGCATGTGTCGTCATGTTCATCTTGTTAATCCGCCCCCTCTGTTGTGTTTTCTCGGGGGCGAGGTTTATGTAAATTTTAGGTTTAGTGATGCCACCAACTTGGGAAGAAGCTTGTTGTAGTCCCTACCAGCCGTTTGTTTTAGTCCTTAAACAGTGAATTCTTTAAAAGAATATATTTCCCTTTGCATTGAACTTTCAGTGCTGTAACCTTGCAGATGTTGTTTATGCTCAAACAGCAACATTACACACTAACTAAAGTTAAAAAAGTGAAATCATAATCAAGGACCCATTTAAACAGCTATTTCCACCTGATTTAATCCATAAAATTAGCTTTGTTGGCATTGATTCAGTGATAATAGGATAATTTAGATGTAACTGTCGTTTCAGACATGATATCACAAGATATTATGAATTTTTGCTCCAACAGAAATGGTTCCAAAAAAGCAGACCAGCAGAGTGATGAAAACAGTGAAACGCTCCAGCGCTGATCACCAATACAGTTAATGGACCAATGCATAAATCTGCTTTAAACGCAGAGATGTATGTTTGACGAAACACTATAACAGTGACACATTAAAACGCACTTTTACAGTCACCGACAAAGATGTCAGAGAGCCTGCGTGTCAAACGGAAAATGTCACATTTCATTCTCAACCCTCGGAGGCAGTTTCTGAAATACTGTAATGCTGAACTTTTAAAATAGCCACCAGCTCATTATTCTGAAACAGGACGTACGGAGAGAGAAAGAGTCCTCTAAACTCCACTGACCCGTAAAGACCTTCATCTTCAGACCTTCAAAAACATCCCTTTAAAAGGTTCGTTCAGCCAAACGTAAAAGTCCCGTCAACCCGTCATGACTCTCTTTCATCTCTCGAGCACAAAAGCAGAATGTTCACGCTGCTCTTTTACATACGAGGAAAGCAATTACTTTGCAAACCTCCATTTGCTAAACATCTTTTGGGTTTAGAATGACATGAGGGTGAGTAGATGATGATTAGGTGCTTTATGAAATGAAGTCACAGGCGATTCTTCATCTTGTTTACAGATTTCTTCAAACGGCTGGATCCTCCCCTCCTTCGATATTCCCATCAGGATTATTACCTGCACTAGACTGCGGTCAGAGGATTGCGAGGCAATTTTATTAATGGCGACAACAATTCCTTCAAAGTGACCTTTCTTCATTCATTAAGAGATGCAGACGCAGGAGGAGGTTATCTAATAGGAGACGACAGACGACGTGATCGCGTCCGTCTCGCTCATGTAAGTGTGTTAAATCTCAGTCCGTGTCAATCATGGGGCATCTTCATTCAACGCTTCAGAGAGAGAGACACGGTCCTGTTCACCCATACAGAAAATGCTGAGAACATTTTTGCCTTCGTGAAATGATGATTCACTACTTCAGTTTTCCTGTATTCTGAAACTTATTTCTGCCACAGAATAAAAACTAAAAAAGGTAATCGTGACATTTTATCTGGACAGTCAGTTCTGAATATAGGGCCATGCTGAAATACATAGTGCTTGAAGAAATGAAAACGAACAATGACGTTGCAATTTTGAGAAACTAAAAGTTTGAGGATGAACAGAACGAAACATATTACGAGTGTCCTCAGAAAACGCCTGATAATCAGTTTCTACAGCTGTTCTCTCGGACTCTTTGTTTTGTCTCTGGTGGGAAAAATACTGAAGTGAAAACAAAACTTAAACACCTTGCAGTTTCATTCTGACCTTCTAGAAGTGTTTGGAGCAGGTGATTTATGTTTACACCTCTGCATTTCACCACAGTAACTAAAGAATAGACAAAAAAAGAGATGATTTTGAGGAAAAAGGAATGTGTTCCATTTCATGGCGCACTGTCCAGCTGTTTTGTTATGGATGGAAGGAAATAAAGTCATTTTCGTTCATTTATTCTGTTTTCTGTGAAAAGTTTGTGATTGTGTTTTTTTTTTTTTTTTTCATATGCCGGTTTCTTGTTTCGCTGTCAGTAGTTTCAGATTTACCCGTCAGTCAGCTGCTCTATTCCTATGGAAGCCCATCTTCACCATTAAATCATGATTTGGTCAATCAGATTATGCAATTAAAAGTTTTAAAAATGTAATAATTATGACAAATTATGAGATAAAATTATGATAAATTGTCATGACTATGACAAAAAGTAAAAACTGACATCAGTCAAAAATATGAGATGGTTATAATTCTGACATGGCAAAACAAAAAACGTGACAAAATACAATAATTATGACACTCAGAATTATGAGATAAAATTATAATTGACATGAGTGAAAAATATGAGTCATATTATAGCATGAAAAAGTATAATAATTATGACAAATATGTGAAATTATTACATAAAACTCAGAATTATGATAATTGTAAGTAAAAAAGTTATGAAAAAAGTCAAAATTGAAAAGTCCAAATTATGAGATAGTCATAATTGACATGGATAAAAAATCATGATTAAAAAATTACGAGTCAAAAGTGAGAGAAAATGTAATTATGACAATAATTCAAAACTATAATATAAAACATAACTAGTAAATTGAAATTATGAGATAAATATGACAAAATTCAAACTTTTTAATTAATTTATTTTTTTTAAATCTCATAATTATCTCATAATTATTTTTATTTTTTTTTAAATCTCATAAACATCTCATATTTTTGACTTTGCATTTCATAATTTTTACTTATCTAGAATCTCATAGTTTTGACTATATATGTAATAATTTTAATTTACCAAAGCATGATTTTAGTTTTTCTCATGTGGCATAAATGGGCTTCCGTATTCTCCTGTGTAAGCAGGCGACCTTATGACCTGTTTTATCAGCAGATGACGAGAGATGTTTGCTCGTCTTTCCATCAACAGCCATCAAATCCATTTTCTCCAAACATCTCAAAGACAACAACCTGATGGCAGAGCAACAGCACAAGACTTTTATCCAGATGAAGAGCGCACAGATGACCGCTCTCTGCCGCGGCGCAACGGGATGTTTTCTGCAGCGTAATGACGTGTGGCATCAAAGGCCCTTACCTACAGAGAGCTTTCAGAGAAAATATTCAAAATCAGACGCCCAGATAAAAGATGGATAAAGTTGGTCTTCTTGCGGCTGTTCCTGTTCATTACAAACCCTCAAATGTTTTAGTGGTACTTCTAAAAAGCATTCATATTTCAGATTATGACAAAAAAAATGTGAGTTAACCAAAAGGGAAGATGCATAAATAAAAGAGCAGAGTGCTTCGGCTAACTAGACAATTATTGAGTAAAAGCAATAATACATGTGATTTAACAGGAGTATGACACAAGTATCAAACTTCATATTAAACCTGACAGATCTGTGTAACTGTGAGCACTGGCTGGTGAACGGAGGAGCGTTTCTGCATGTGTTTCCATCCACTGTGTGATAAAACACTGTGACGGGGCTGAATCTACAACACCACAGCTGAACAACTGATGTTTTATGAGTTGCAGTGAGTCTGAATTTAATGAAATAATTCAAACAGATAAATACACAATACTGACCATTGTAGTGCAAATCAAGAACAGGTATGTTTTACTAAAAGAGTCACAAATTAATGACAGACAACTCATCTGTCTAAATCACAAACAAATGTACCCAATAAAATGTCCATACAAAAATGGAAAAGGTAAAAGACCAAAAAAGAGAACAAAACAAACGAGAATGCGCTGTCTGTGAATGTGAACACGATTCATGCGCACAGAAAGACGAGTTCTCTTTCATGCTTTATCAAACAATAACACACAGAAATATGCCAAAATGCCAGTTTTCTCGAGTATCCTTATAATAGCAGTCTTGAATGAGTTAAATAACATCTTAAATGAACTTAAAGAGTGAGAAAATAAGACACGCGTCAGATCCGCTTCATGTTCGGCAGCAGCAGCTCTTAAAGTGACAGCAGCCTAATAAACAGTCGCTGTGATGTCTGTCATTAATGTTCATCAAAGGTAACAAAGGAAATTGTAGCTTTAATTAGGATTAATCTATATTTAATTTATAATTTATGCAGTGAAGAATGTAAAGTGTTTGATAACTTTATTCAATTTCAGTATATTTTCTACCTGTTAGACAGGTAAATATGACATTTATTATAATGGGTTTATTTGAAGATTGTTTCAAGTTCACCTAATAAATAATAAATAAAATAAAAGAGATAGCTTTAAGTTATACTGAAATGTTGTTTAAAAACATCAGTATTAGTATCAGTGATTCTAGCCTTCATTCATAAAAAGATGCCATTAAACTAATATTTCAAATATACTGTCTTTAAGTTGTTTCTGCTTTAATTTAGAGAGAAACTGTGAAATTATTACAATATAAAGATATTGAAAACTCCAATGTTTTATCAATCACAATGCATTACAGGGAAAAAAAAGAAAAAAAAAAGTGCAATTATTATTTTTGATATTATTATTAATTTATTTATCGATTGACAGCACAATATCAGAATTGGTTAAATTCCTTGTTATCCCCTATTCTGGAGAGCACATCTCGCTGTAACCTCTAGTATTATCAGCCAGACAGATCACACACATTTATTTTCTCTGCAGGCGCATCTCTTCGCAGCTGTGTTCTTCTTCTCTGAAACGTGTCAATACAGCAGATGTGCACAGACTAAAATCCCCAAAAAGTGTTTTCTGATAGACTAGAGTTATAAAGACATAATCTTTTTCATATGTAAATGCTGAAAACAAAAGCATTTCTGCAGGGTTTTTTTATATCTCCTTTTAATTTGACACACAAGCAGCTGGATTGATGATAGATTCAGTAAGTCATTTATGCAAATCCAAGGTGTTGTAGACCCTGTTTAGGAGGCTTTCGCTCGGCTTGTGTTTCATCTCTAAACGTCGGTGATAAACTCAGCTGTCAGCACCCTTAAAAAGTCTGCGATTGCTGTTCACACTCACTGCTGTTTACAGCAAGACAGCTGAGCTTAATTCACTCTCAATCATTAAGTTCATTACAAAGCGTTTTATCCTCCCTGTCCTTCTTCGTTCAGCACTACTGCAGGTCTTCAATCAATTTTCAATTCTCATCCTTTTTTGTTGGTTTGTTTGTTTTTTGGGGGTTTCTGACTCGATTGAGCTTGTGCAGATAGTCAGACAAACCAAACCAGAAGTGCAGTCAAATAAAAAGATAAGTCACATACCTTGCAGATGGAGTTTGCTCTCCGGGCTCTGAAGAAGAACAGAACTGACCGAGTCCAGATTATCATACGTGCTGCAGCCCAGCGGACCCGTCCGCGTCTCCGTCACCTGAAGACAGACAGAGATCACATGAGTCCAGGGCTGGAAAACACCGGATCTGTTTTTCTATGGAATATTGAATTGTTTATTAAAAATGATTTATCATTATTGTTTTAAATTCATGTTCCTGGTAATCTTAAAACAAAATATCCTCTCCTCCCTCTCTCAGCGACATCTCTTCTCTCCTCTGATGACGAGGGCGGGGCAACCTGTCACTCACATGAGATCCACCAATAGCAAACCATCCAATCAATTCCCCACCGACAAAATCAAGCCCCGCCCTACATTTGTTCTTGTTCCAGAAGCCGTTTCACTCATACGGCACAAAGATGAGTACAACTTTCGTTTCATGCAAACTTTAAGTAATTTAAATTTATATTTTTTTCACCTTTACTCAAATATGTTTTCTTGTACGTTACAACAACTTTTGTAGGTGAGTGCTGACCCTGACGACAGTATGATGCCAAAACTAATTATACACATGTGCCCATTTCAATAAATAGCAATGCTTAATCTGATATGAAATGGCAACTAAGGGGTCTGGAAATCTATTTTAAATGCATTTTTTTTCTAAGATGTCAAAGCTTTATATTCGAAAATCGTAAGACCTATTTTTTAAAAAAGTAATAGCACACCTCCCTCCATGATTTGAGGAATCATTATCATCTGTATCACAAATGGCGAGGGACGACTTATACGACAAAGTTTTGGGCAGAAGTATAAGCTATGGTAAAAGTGTCTGGGCAAATACTGTAACAAAGCATTCAAAGATGATTCTAGACTTCATTTGCAAAGTTCTTTGTTTTGTAAGAGGAAAAGGGCGCTGTTCATTCACTCCTCTTATTTCTTGCTGGTACTGAGACTCAAACCCAAGACTTTTGGTTGAAAAGTCAGACTCTCTAACCATTAGGCCCAAACTGCTCACTTTTGTTTTTCTTCACACATGACATATCAGACTTGACCAATAGGGGGAGCTCTCATGCCTAATTGCTCAAAGAAATGATTTTTTTGTATTATTATTTACATCCATCCATTCTTTATGTTTAGTCTACTTCCATGTTGTTTTTCTGAATCAGAGATATATGAGCTGAAGGCAGCATTGTTTCCTGATCTCTTCTTGATTGTAGTTTGTTCATTTGCTTCCCTGTGTATTTATAACCCTTGTGTTCTTCTTGTCTTATATTCTTCAGCCTAACAAGGTATTAGTTGGTGAGTTCTTGACTTTTTCCTTTCTGTATTCTAATATAAACTAAATCTGCACTCAGAACTACTTCTTTTTGTGTTTTCTCATATTTATTTTGTCATCTTAATGCATCCTCCAGAGTCTGAATTACAGTAGTTCTTTGACCTAAATAAAGTATTTTGTTGTGCAGATACATCTGCTCACTCTAAGGGTCGCTTTAATTGCAGTGACACCGCAGCACGCGTCTGACCTTTAGCGCCCGTGGGCAGGTGAACACAGACAACACGTCACAGTGCATCACAACAACACACCTGAAAACAGCGAGCCGTTTGTCTGTCCCCATTAGGAAAACACAGGAGAATTGAGAATGAGAAATCATGCTATTTTTAGAATAGCTAAGCTAAAAAATAAAACTCATTTAATTTAATTATCCTCATGTCAATCTAATGCCACATGATCGTGTTTTCCACATATATTCAGACTCTCTTTCCATATATTCAGACTTTCATTCCATATATTCAGACTTTCTCTCCATGTATTCAGACTTTCATTCCATATATTCCCGACTTTCTTTCCATATATTCAGACTTTCTTTCCATATATTCAGACTTTCTTTCCATATATTCAGACTTTCTTTCCATATATTCAGACTCTCTTTCCATATATTCAGACTTTCTTTCCATATACTCAGACTTTCTTTCCAGATATTCAGACTTTCATTCCATATATTCAGACTTTCTTTCCATATATTCAGACTTTCTTTCCATATATTCAGACTTTTATTCTATATATTCAGACTTTTTTTCCCATATATTCAGACTTTATTTCCATATATTCAGACTTTCTTTCCATATACTCAGAGTTTCTTTCCAGATATTCAGACTTTCTTTCTAGATATTCAGACTTTATTTCCATATATTCAGACTTTCTTTCCATATATTCAGACTTTCTTTCCATATATTCAGACTTTCTTTCCATATTTTCAGACTTTCATTCCATATATTCAGACATTCATTCCATATATTCAGACTTTCATTCCATATATTCAGACTTTCATTCCATATATTCAGATTTTCATTCCATATATTGAGACTTTCATTCCATATAATCAGATTTTCTTTCCATATATTCAGAATTTCATTCCATATATTCAGATTTTCTTTCCATATATTCAGACTTTCATTCCATATATTCAGACTTTCTTTCCATATATTCAGACTTTCTTTCCATATATTCAGACTTTCATTCCATATATTCAGACTTTCATTCCATATATTCAGACTTTCTTTCCATATATTCAGACTTTCTTTCCATATATTCAGACTTTCTTTCCATATATTCAGACTTTCATTCCATATATTCAGACTTTCTTTCCATATATTCAGACTTTCTTTCCATATATTCAGACTTTCTTTCCATATATTCAGACTTTCTTTCCATATATTCAGACTTTCTTTCCATATATTCAGACTTTCTTTCCATATTTTCAGACTTTCATTCCATATATTCAGACATTCATTCCATATATTCAGACTTTCATTCCATATATTCAGACTTTCATTCCATATATTCAGATTTTCATTCCATATATTGAGACTTTCATTCCATATAATCAGATTTTCTTTCCATATATTCAGAATTTCATTCCATATATTCAGATTTTCTTTCCATATATTCAGACTTTCATTCCATATATTCAGACTTTCTTTCCATATATTCAGACTTTCTTTCCATATATTCAGACTTTCATTCCATATATTCAGACTTTCATTCCATATATTCAGACTTTCATTCCATATATTCAGACTTTCTTTCCATATATTCAGACTTTCTTTCCATATATTCAGACTTTCTTTCCATATATTCAGACTTTCATTCCATATATTCAGACTTTCTTTCCATATATTCAGACTTTCTTTCCATATATTCAGACTTTCATTCCATATATTCAGATTTTCTTTCCATATATTCAGACTTTCATTCCATATATTCAGACTTTCTTTCCATATATTCAGACTTTCTTTCCATATATTCAGACTTTCATTCCATATATTCAGACTTTCATTCCATATATTCAGACTTTCTTTCCATATATTCAGACTTTCTTTCCATATATTCAGACTTTCTTTCCATATATTCAGACTTTCATTCCATATATTCAGACTTTCTTTCCATATATTCAGACTTTCTTTCCATATATTCAGACTTTCATTCCATATATTCAGACATTCATTCCATATATTCAGACTTTCTTTCCATATATTCAGTCTTTCATTCCATATATTCAGACTTTCTTTCCATATATTCAGACTTTCTTTCCATATATTCAGACTTTCATTCCATATTTTCAGACTTTCTTTCCAGATATTCAGACCTTCATTCCATATATTCAGACTTTAATTCCATATATTCAGACTTTCTTTCCATATATTCAGACTTTCTTTCCATATATTCAGACTTTCATTCCATATATTCAGACTTTCATTCCATATATTCAGACTTTCATTCCATATATTCAGACTTTCTTTCCATATATTCAGACTTTCTTTCCATATATTTAAACTTTCATTCCATATATTCAAATTTTATTCCATATATTCAGACTTTCATTCCATATACTCAAGTTTCATATTATAAGTCCTATTTAAGTGACTCAAAAACACTTAAAATTTGCCCTTAAAAGTATATTATTTCGGTATTAAGTACTCTCTTTAAAGGTATGCTGAAATGTTTTTCTTTTTCACAAGGGTCTGAGAGCTAAAATCAAGATTTTCAGTAAGTAATGACTTAAATTTGGATATGCTCCTTACAAGTTATTACATGACTTCAGTTTTAAGTATTTTACATAACAGAGCAGCATGAACATTCTGACAAATGTCTTCTTTTCTATTCCGCAGAAGAAAATGCCTGATAACTGCAAATTAATGACTGAATTTCATGTTTTAGCAGACTATTCTTTTAAAATCTATGTATGAAGCTACACGTCACTTGGCGTAAAAAGGGAATAAGCTCTGGAGTCTAAAAGCTAAACACACACACACATACACACACACACACACACACACACACACACACACACACACACACACACACACACACACACACACACACAATCAGCAGATTAAGAAATAGATTGCCAGAGTATAAAACAAAACCAAAGCCCTTGCGTCTAATGAAGATGGAGATTTGTGGGATTACGCACAAATGTTGAAAAGCCGCACGACTTGATGCTCATTGAAGCTCACACAGACAAACACAAAAACACGCATGTAAACATTTGACTTCAAAGACAGTAAATCTGCAAGCTTTGATTCCACCTGCCGCACATGTTAGATGTTTAGGAAGGGCCGTCTGTCCGGATGTGTTTGTGTTTATGTAGTTTCTGCTTTTATCATTTATTCATTTGAAGATCGGCAGGAACATGGCGACAGCTCTGTGCTCCTATCAAAGCCGTGGCTGTTTCGTGTTATGGGAAGATTAGAAGCTCTTGTAGCATTAAAGAACAAACTGTATCTAGAGAAATCTGTGATGAAGCAGGGCATCATGGGACGACGACTGTGCCTGTTTCTTATTACGTCTGTCACCTGTCAGCCTTATAATGAAGTTCTATTTTGAGCTTTTGATAGCTGAGGGACATGAACCTCAGCTACCTAAGAGCCCAGCGATGTCTTCATCATTGTATTTTTATGTTTTTATTTTTGGTGAACAGACAGAGGAAACGAGACATACATATCAAAAATATTGCTTGTCTATATGACGTGCACATCAATGACAAACTCCAGACACCCATTTTCTTTTCCAGGCAAAACGTTTTTAACATTAGTGCAATGTCCGAATGCGACACGACTGATGTTGTAAACCAGTTATCAATGTCAACTGTGAATAAAATAAAAACGATGTATATTATAGTGTCTGACATAAAAGAACGCTGATGTCTCACAGTGTGTCTTGGCTTTACCCAAAGATCTCACTGCTGTCATTTCATACCATCTGACAAGGAACAATTGGAAGGAAAAAAAAAAAAAAGTCATTCTCAGCATATGATGTTTGTGTGCAGCGTTTGTCCCCACAACTTCCTACTGATACATTAACTCATATTATTTGATACATTCCACTATGTATTTAATGTGCAGTGCTGCAATTTTATTTTTAAATGTTTGTCATCTAAACATCTGAAGACATTTAAATCTTTCCGTTCAATAGCATTAGATTTAAATGGGGGCATATCATAAAAAAAATAAAAAAAAATAAAAACTGTGTTTTTTCTGTGTTTAAGTGCTATAATCGGCTCCATGTACCAACCCAGAAAATGTGAAAAGGACAACCCAGCAACTCTGTTTTGGAAGCATGTGAAAAAACAAGCCACTCAGATTTCGAAGGAAGAGGATCTTATTATAATATTACCGCCCCTTAACCTGCACTTAATCCGCCACCATTTTGTTTTCGCAAGCGACAACGGTGTACCAGTTCTAACGCCATGACAAACGTTGCAGTAAAGCATGCTAACTGTTCTGTCGTTGGCTGCACAGACGAGCACTGAACACTATTTAGAGTCTCATTAGCTTGGATAGCCTGAATTTGATCCTGGCAAGATCGATTGCTAAAAAAGGAGCTTTTCTGTCTGAGCCATATTTTGGAAAAAAAAAATATTAGACCATTCACAGCATTTGATAGCAAAAATGTTAGGATGGTGTGTATGACTCTGATTGGCAAACAAGTACACTATGTACAGTGGGCGTCCATATGTGTTTTTTACAAAAGATGAACATGACGGCACATGCTAGTGGATGAGTTGAATCAACTCCACAGCAACTACATCAATTTATCCACTAACCATTCAGAAACGTCTAAAAGTTGTAACTTCTTCCTGAGTCTCTCCATCAGTGTCGACTCCGGTTTGAACAATGTAAGGCTGAACACTTTCCTCATTTTGGCTGCGTGAGATTCTCCAGCTTTGTTGTTGTTGAGCTGTTAAAGCTCCGCCCTCTTCTGGAAAGGGGCAGCAGCAGCGGCTCATTTGCATTTAAAGGGACACACACAAAAACGGCGTGTTTTTGCTCACACCCAAATAGAAGCAAATTTGACAAGCTATAATAAATGATCTGTGGGGGATTTTGAGCTGAAACTTCACAGACACATTCTGGAGACACCAGAGACTGATATTACATCTTGTGAAAAGGGGCATTATAGGTCCCCTTTAATGGTTAGCAATACAATTAAAGGTGCCCTAGAATCAAAAATTGAATTTATATTGGCATAGTTGAATAACAAGAGTTCAGTACATGGAAATGACATACAGTGAGTCTCAAACTCCATTGTTTCATCCTTCTTGTGTAAATCTCATTTGTTTAAAAGACTGCCGAAAAACAGGCGAATCTCAACATAACACAGACTGTTACGTAACAGTCAGGATCATTAATATGTACGCCCCCAATATTTGCACATGCCAGCTCATGTTCAAGGCATTAGACAAGGGCAGCAAGTATTAACGTCTGGATCTGTGCACAGCTGAATCATCAGACTAGGTAAGCAAGCAAGAACAATAGTGAAAAATGGCAGATGGAGCAATAATAACTGACATGATCCATGATATCATGATATTTTTAGTGATATTTGTAAATTGTCTTTCTAAATGTTTCGTTAGCATGTTGCTAATGTACTGTTAAATGTGGTTAAAGTTACCATCGTTTCTTACTGTATTCACGGAGACAAGAGAGCTGTCGCTATTTTCATTTTTAAACACTTGCAGTCTGTATAATTCATAAACACAACTTCATTCTTTATAAATCTCTCCAGCAGTGAGTAATGTTAGCTTTAGCCACGGAGCACCCTCAAATAAATACAATACTCACATGATCCGACGCATGCATGCAGTATGCATGACGAACATCTTGTAAAGGGTTATATTAGCTGTGTGAACTTTGTAAATGCACTGTATTATAGTTGTGCGCTCGGGGGGCGGGAGCGTGAGATTTAAAGGGGCCGCAGCCTGAATAGGTGCATAGTTAATGATGCCCCAAAATAGGCAGGTAAAAAAAATAAAAATAATAATTAAAAAAAAATCTATGGAGTATTTTGAGCTGAAACTTAACAGACACATTCAGGGGACACCTTAGACTTACATTACATCTTGTAAAAACTGGTTCTAGGGCACCTTCAAAAATAACTTTGTTTTCAGTATAATATCAAAAGAAATATTAAGACCTTTTGAATTCTTTACACTGCTCTGTTACTACAGTGTCAAAGTGAGTTGTGTACCACACACACACACACACACACACACAGTGATGTCATACAACTCCTCCACATAATCACACAGGTTATGCTCTTTTTGTGTAGGTAAAACCATGTCCATTTTAATGGCACCTGTTCTGGGAACGCGCCGCTGGATAGTGACTAAAATTGGATCCTGGCCAACCAATAGATTTTTAAATAGATGTCCTCTGAAACGCTCGCCGCATCATCATAAATTTGCATATGGAATTTAAGACTAAATCAGCTGAAAGCATTTCAGAGACGAAGATGTGACCTTGACGGGCCCTTTCACACACCTCCCTCTCTCTAGTATCAATCTGGGCTTTGTCAATCAAAAACACTGAATCATAAAAGTGCATCTTTTAATAAAGCTCTCAGGCGAGATCTTATTTTTATTCTCAAATGATTCTCAAGAGGGAAAAAAAAAAAAAAAAAACATTTCTAAGGATGAATTCGCAGGATATAAGACTTATTGCAAAAATAATAATACAAATAAATTAAAAAAATATGCAACTAAATCTGATTCAGACTGTTTCCTGTTTTTTATGAGTATATGAATGTGGCTATGGTACCAGTATCACTGATTAAAATATAAACACATAAAAAATACTAAAATGCACATGCACAAATTAAAATCTGTAGATAAACAAGAAGCTGAGATTTGACATGTAATGCCCTGTAAAGATGATCCTGCCTGTGTTCTCTGCGGGTCATTGCATCTAATGAGCTCTATATGTTGTTTGCAGTGTGATTTCGAGGTTGCTGCATTTCAGCGCTGGCGTGTTTCTTTAATGAGTTCAGTTTCTATCTGTGAACCCTCCAGATCAAGCCAACAAATCTGCTTCAGCTAAATTCAGGCAGTATTGTTTTCTAGCACTCATATGCAATATGATAAATTTATAAAAGGAAAACTAGACTATCAGCTTTAAGGTTCACTAACCATTTCATGATTGGTTTTGTCTAGAATTGATTTCATTTCACAAATGAAATAGTCTCAAAACATCAAGGATGACATGTGGAGACTGGAGCCTAAAGCAATAGTTCACCCAAACATTCTGTCATCATTTATTTGCCCTCATGTCATTTCAAACACGTAACTTTCTTTTTCTGACTTTTTTTTCGTGCAGCACAGAAGCAGATTTTTAGGAGAATGCTCTTATGATTTAGCTTAATAAGCTAACAAAATCATTTCTTGTCATAACTGCATTTTACCAGTAAGAACTGAATTACAGTAATTGTTAAGAGCTGAATTATAGAGAATATGAATTGTTAGAGAGTATTGAATATCAGAGCTCTCTGTATAGAATTGTTGCTAGTCAGAATTGTATTAAATCACTCTATAATCTGAATTGTTACTAACAAGAACTGAAATGGAGAGCTCTCTTATCTGAATGGTTAGTAAGAATTGAATTACAGAGCTCTAATCTAAATTTTGCGGGCATAAATTTAATTACAGCTCTATAATTGTAGTTGTTACTAGTAAGAATTGAATTACAGAGCTCTCTAATTCAATACTTACTAGGAACAGTTTAATTAGTGTTCTATAATCAGAGTTGTTACTTGTAAGAATTGAATTACAGCTTTTTAATTGAATTGTTACTACTAAATATTGAATTATAGAATTCTCTAATCTGAATTGTTACTAGCAAGAATTGAATTACATAGCTCTCTAGTAGTAAGAATTTAATTAGAGTGCTGTAATTGTAATTGTTGCTAGTAAGAATTGAATTACAGCTCTCTAATTGAATTGTTACTACTAAATATTGAATTACAGAGTTTATTTCAACCTTAGCTAACTGAATTGTTAATAGTAAGAATTGGATTAGAGAGTTCTGTAATCCAAATTGTTACTAGTAAGAATTGAATTAAAGCTCTTGAATTGTTATTGTTACTATTAAATTAGAGAGTTCTCTAGTCTGAATTGTTACTAGTAAGAATTGAATTGCAGAGCTGTAATCTGATTTGTTGCTAGTAAGAATTGAATTACAGCTTTCTAATTGAATTGTTACTACTAAATATTGAATTAGAGAGTTCTCTAATCTGAATTGTTTCAAGAATTCAATCTTAGCTAACTGAATTGTTAATAGTAAGAATTGGATTAGAGAGTTCTGTGATCCCAATTTGTACTAGTAAGAATTTAATTAGAGCTCTCTAATTGTATTTGTTACTATTAAATTAGAGAGTTCTCTAATCTGAATTGTTGCTAGTAAGAATTGAATTACAGCTTTCTAATTGAATTGTTACAACTAAATATTGAATTAGAGAATTCTGTAATCTGAATTGTTACTAGCAAGAATTGAATTACAGAGCTCTCTAGTAGTAAGAATTTAATTAGAGTGCTCTAATTGTAATCGTTACTAGTAAGAATTGACTTGCAGTTGTAATCTGAATTGTTACTAGAAAGAATTGAATTACAGCTTTCTAATTGAATTGTTACTACTAAATACTGAATTAGAGAGCTCTAATCTGAATTGTTTCAATAATTCAATTTTAGCTAACTGAATAGTTACTAGTAAGAAATGAATTACAGCTCTCTAACTGAATTGAATTACAACTCTCGAATTGTAATTGTTACTATTAGAGAGTTCTCTAATCTGAATTCTTAATAGTGAAAATTGAATTACAGCCCTCTAACTGATTTTTTGGTAGTACAAATTGAATTAGAGAGTACTGTAATCTGAATTGTTAAAAGAAAAATGAATTACAGCTCTCTAATCTGAATTGTTACTAGTAAGAATTGAATTACAGAACTCTGCAATTTGAATTGCTACCACTAATTGAATAACAGAGCTCTCTCACTGAATTGTTACTAATAAAAATGCAACTACGATAAATAACGCTGGGAGCATTTTAAGCTAATTCAGCTTCCCACACACAACACTCTTCTCTATGCAGTGAAAGCAGACAGTGACCAAAAAACAACTGGTCATATACTGTCTGCTTTCATTATATGGAAAAGAACAGCGCAAACATTCTGCTAAACGTCTCATTTTGTGTTCCAAATATGAATTTTGTGTTTGAAAAATCATGAGGCCAAGTAAATTACATGATTTTCATTTTTGCATGAACAATTCCTTTAAACTTTTCTCTTCAAAGTCGACTCATCAGCTGATGTGACTTGACTCCAAAGAGAGAGTTCAAATATCAGGGCCCATCTTAAACACCAGCCGCAGTGACAGAGCGTCTTCTCTTTGATTTAAGTGCTGTAGATCTCTTCAGCGGAGCTCAGACATGATAAATATAGCAGAGGCGGCGCTGGGAGGCCCTTTTCTACCCCTCTCACTGTTCATTTGTCTGCTGCAAGCCCCCAAATACATACTGAAGTGTCTAGGGCATGTCCCCTCGTGGAATGCTGGGGTAAGAGAGAGGCTAGCTGACAGACGTCACGCATTTCATGCCTCCAGAGAGTGAAGCCTGACACCATGCTGTCATGATGTGTGTGTGTGTGTTTGAAAAGCCAGAGAGAGAGTTTATTTAGCTATGTTTTGGGCATAAAATGTCCTCAGAAGTGAGCTTCCTTTGGGAATGTCTTCAGAGATTAAAACAGTTCCTAAAGTAAATCATGTTTTTAGAATTTAAAAGTATTCTTAGCTAATTGTCAAATGCATGCAGTGATCTGTAGACAGTCAGTTCCACATTCCCCCCTGTGCCAATAATGCACTGAGCGCCAATCTGCAGGATTTACAGGGAAGACGTGGCGTCATATCAACACTCCCATTCTGTCCGCATGTGCGTGAGCTTACAGAGCTGTACTGCCATCCAAACTCAATCGATATTGTTAGTGCAGGTCTGTGTGTGTGTGTGTGTGTCAGACTCAGCCTCTTCCTGAATGCATGAATCGTTTCCTGTCTGCAACGTGACTCGCAAGTACACACACACAAATACACATTAATCTTGCCATCTAAATGAGGACCTATCATAGAGTTCCACTGTTTTAGATTCAGCTACATATACACATTAATTGTTTTCTATAAATAGATGCATTCTTCTTTGTGTTGTGCCTGCATTCCTCACTGTGCACATTCTATTTCAAACTCTGCATAATTTCACTAACATCCCTTGTGATAAAAGATGTACACTTTCGCATGCTTTCAAAAAGAGTGCATATTACAGAAATAACATACTTTAAAAGAATATAATTAAGTGTGAACTGAATGTAATGATTTTGGACACTTAATTACATGTTAATTGCGATTAAATGAAAATGTATTATAGTATAATTTATATTAAATGCAATTAGTTGAACTTTAGAGTGTTTTTGACCCACTAAGGCAGGATTTAATGACATCTTTATATGCAATTTTATAAATAATTATATTGTCTTTGAAGTACGGTTAAAGTGTACCAAGCATTCATGGTAAACTAAAATATGCTTTAATGTCATTTCTATTAATTTATATATTGAACTAATTTTATTAATTATATTCTGTTAATTCTATCAATTGAACTTTAGAGTGTTTTTGACCCACTAAGGCAGGATTTAATTACATCTTTATATGTAATTTTATAAATAATTATATTCACTTTGAAATATGGTTAAAGTGTACCAAGCATTTATGGTAAACTAAAATATATAACAATGCAATTTCTATTAATTTCTATATCTTTACATTGAACTTAATTGTATTAATTCTATTCTATTAATTCCATTAATTGAACTTTAGAGTGTTTTTGAACCAATTAAGAAGGATTTAAGTACATCCTTATATGTAATTTTATAAATAATTATATTGTCTTTGGAATATGGTTAAAGTGCACCAAACATTCATGGTAAACTAAAATATGCTTTAATGTCATTTCTATCAATTTATATATTGAACTAATTCTATTAATTATATTCTGTTAATTCTATCAATTGAACTTTAGAGTGTTTTAGACTCACTTAAGTGAGATTTAAGTGCATCTTTATATGTAATTCTATAAATAATTCTATTGTCTTTGAAATATGATGAAAGTGTACCAAGCATTTATGGTAAGCTAAAATATAATTTAATGTAATTTCTAGTAATTTCTATATTTCTATATTGAACTTAACTACATTGATTATATTTTATTAATTCTATAAATTGAATTTGAAGGGTTTTTTTTACCTAATTAAGAAGGATTTAAGTACATCTTTATATGTAATTCTATAAATAATTCTATTGTCTTTGAAATATGGTTAAAGTGTACCAAGGATGTATGGTAAAATAAAATATACTTTAATGAAATTTCTATTAATTTCTACATTGAACTTAATTCCATTAATTTTATTCTATTCTATCAATTGGACTTTAGAGTGTTTTTGATCCACTTGAGTATAAATAATTCTATTGTCTTTGAAATATGATTAAAGTGTACCAAGCATTTATGGTAAACTAAAATATACTTTAATGTAATTTCTAGTAATTTCTGTATATTTCTATATTGAACTTAACTACATTGATTCTATTTTATTAATTCTATAAATTGAATTTGAAGTTTTTTTTTTACCTAATTAAGAAGGATTTAAGTACATCTTTATATGTAATTCTATAAATAATTCTATTGTCTTTGAAATATGGTTAAAGTGTACCAAGGATGTATGGTAAACTAAAATATACTTTAATGTAATTTCTAGTAATTTCTGTTTATGTCTATATTGAACTTAACTCTATTGATTCTATTTTATTAATTCTATAAATTGAATTTGGAGTTTTTTTGACCCACTTAAGCAGGATTTATATTTATAAGTTTATATGTAATTCTAAAAATAATTATATTGTCTTTGAAATATGGTTAAAGTGTACCAAACATTTATGGTAAACTAAAATATACTTTAATGTAATTTCTAGTAATTTCTGTATATTTCTATATTGAACTTAACTACATTGATTCTATTTTATTAATTCTAGAAATTGAATCTGGAGTTTTTTTTTTTACCTACTTAAGAAGGATTTAAGTACATCTTTATATGTAATTCTAAAAATAATTCTATTGTCTTTGAAATATGGTTAAAGTGTACCAAACATTTATGATAAAATAAAATATACTTTAATGTAATTTCTGTTAATTTCTATATTTCTATATATTTAAGCATGCATATTGTGTATCTAAATGTATTTCTAATTTGCACATTTGCAATGATGAAGTTGCAGTTATATATATAAATGTGTATTTAATTGTATCAGGAGACAGTCATGAGAGTGTATTCTCTTTTTAAGTGCACTTAAGTGGCCTTTTATTTCATTTATATATTACATTATCTGCAAGTACATTTTATTTTAAATATACTTTTAAGATTTGAAGTACACTTTAAGTGCAGATTAAATACAATTAAGCACACTTCTTCCTCTTCACAAGGGCTAGTGCTTTAATATAGACACACAAACACACTCAAGCATGCTGATGAAGCAGTTGTGAACAGAAATGAGCCAAAGCACATGGAGATGAGCACTAGTTTGTAAGGTCAGTGGTTCTTAAGTCTGTCTGTATTTAAGTGGAGCACAAGTGCTGCGTTTGCTGCTTGCTGTCGTCCTGACTCAGCAGCTATTGTCAATTCCGTTTAATTCTGTCATGCTTGACTTCCTGCTTCCTCCAGCCCTGTCTGCCAGAAGCTCTTCAGCCGCCTGTCAACTCCAACAAGAAAAAGCTCCATGGACAGATGGACGGTGGGCGGATAATGGAGGAGGAAGAGGATGTTTCTTTCTTTCCTACTTTTACCTTTCCCTCATTCTTTTTCCCTTACCTTAATGGCGTTGCTGGAGATCTGAATCTCGTGGAGTTTGCGCATGGTGCCGTCGCGGTCGATGAAGTACGATGAGGCGAGCTGGTGCAGTGCCTCGACTCCTTGGGTGGCGTTGACCATCTTCCGGTCCAGCTTGTTCTTGGCCATGTACATGGTGAGAGCTTCCTCACCTAATGGCACAGAGCAATATGGTCAGTTAACGCAAGACTTCACTTCCCGTGATTCAGATGCCAAGAGTTAAAATATCACATTCTCAGAAGCTCATTTAGTCGCTCACATGTCATTCCATGACTAACTTTCTTCTCATACAATTCAGACACTCATTGGTTGATTTGTCATCAACTGCAAACCCGCTCATGTAGATTTTCAGCAAATTACAGGTGAAACCATTGTTTTTGTCATGCAATGGTCAGTTTTACTCTGTTTTGCTTACTAGTGGAAAGATAGTATCCAAAATACACATTGAACTTTTACTGCACTTTGACACTGTAGATTTCAATTAGAATCAGTGTTGGGAAGGTTACTTTTAAAATGTATTTCACTACAGATAACAAAACGCTTTAAAGGGTAATTTGTTACATATTTAGTTAGATTACACAAGTTTTGTAACTTAAACTTAAACGTCTGAATTTCTCACAATTGCAAGTTTTTATCACACAATTCTGACTTTATAACTCACAATTCATTTTTTTTTCTCAGAATTGCGAGATATAAACACATTTTTTTAACTTTAATACACAATTGCAAGTTTATATCTCACAGTTCTGACAGTATAAACTCACAATTGTAAAATAAAAAAAGTCAGAATTGTGAGATAAAAAGTCGCAAATACCTAACAAATTACATAAACAAGAGATTCACAAACAACATTAAAGGGTATGTCCATTTTTGAATGTGGCAATTTGTATAAATCTAGTCATTTTGTCTTGTGAACATATATGTATGTAAAGTACAGTACAGTCCAAAAGTTTGGAACCACTAAGATTTTTAATGTTTTTAAAAGAAGTTTCGTCTGCTCACCAAGGCTACATTTATTTAATTAAAAATACAGTAAAAAAACAGTAATATTGTGAAATATTATTACAATTTAAAATAACTGTTTTCTATTTGAATATATTTTACAAAGTAATTTATTCCTGTGATGCAAAGCTGAATTTTCAGCATCATTACTCCAGTCTTCAGTGTCACATGATCCTTCAGAAATCATTCTAATATGCTGATTTGCTGCTCAAGAAACATTTAATGTGTACAATTGTACAAAATATTTGTTTACAGTATTTTTTTTTTTTTCAGAATTATTTGATGAATAGAAAGTTCAAAAGAACAGTGTTTATCTGAAATCTAATCTTTTGTAACATTATAAATGTCTTTACTGCCACTTTTGATTGATTTAATGCATCCTTGCTGAATTAAAGTATTCATTTCTTTAATTTCTTTTCAAAAAAATAAAAATAAAAATTCTTACTGACCCCAAACTTTTGAACGGTAGTGTATAATGCTACAGAAGCTTTGTATTTCAGATAAATGCTGTTCTTTTGAACTTTCTATTCATCAAGGAATCCTGAAAAAAAAGTACACAACTGTTTTCAACATTGAAAATAATCATAAATGTTTATTGAGCAGCAGATCATCATATTAGAATGATTTCTGAAGGATCATGTGACACTGAAGACTGGAGTAATGATGCTGAAAATTCAGCTTTGCCAACACAAGAATAAATTACTTTGTGAAATATATTCAAATAGAGAACAGTTATTTTAAATTGTAATAATATTTTACAATATTACTGTTTTTTTTACTGTATTTTTAATTAAATAAATGTAGCCTTGGTGAGCAGACGAAACTTCTTTTAAAAACATTAAAAAGCTTAGTGGTTCCAAACTTTTGGACTGTACTGTATATGTAAACATATATTATGTGAAATAGCTTATTCAAGACAGTACTAAATAAAAATAACACACAATTTTATGATCCCAGGTCCCTCTTATTTTGTTATAATTATTAAAATTTTGCATAATCCGCAAGGGGAATGAAACATATGAGCTGTAGCTTAGGATGTTTTTGCAGACTGTCAGAGTCAGAGAATCATGACAGTTTAAATTAAATAATTGACATTAAAATTCAAAGTAATCACTGGATGTAACTATAATTTGATTTCCACAAATTTAAAATGTAACTAATAAAATGCAATTACTCAAATTTTGTATTTTAAATCTCTAAATTACATGCATTTTGTTACTCATTAACCCTGATTAAAATCCATATTTTTAAAGACAGTGAGTTTGAGTCAGAAATCTGCTCTTTACACAGACCACAATTTATAGTTTTATTCCTATCTAAAGGGTTTTATAGAGGTTTGTTCAGATATAATTCACCTAAAAACATAATGAAAATGTATTTCTCTCTGTCTGTTGACAGTATTTTCTGATTTATGTTGCAATAAAAAGAGCAATCCAAAATTTGCTGTGTAAAAACCTTTAACTCTAATATGTCAAGAAAATCTAATCATTTTGAACCTGGCTTTATGCAATGTTCCAATTTCTGCTCTGGGAATGTAAGCAAATTAAGGCATATTTAATAAGATAATGCCTCATTTGCATACTTAAACATAACATTTCAGAAAACTTACACAACACAATTCTTTTAACTCTTTCCCCACCATTGGCATGATTTTCTGTCATTTATGACACAATGCTTCAACACAATTGATAAGGTTCCCATCGTTCCCATCTCAGGGAACCAGTTACATAGTATCTGGATGACCTACTACTTCCGGCGAGATTCTGAACTTGGCATACAATGGACACTTTACTATACCATGAGGGCCTACGCTGATTTCAATTAATACTACACATATCCTACTATAAAGAACGCACTATTTTAATGGTTGAATTCAAATTCAAAAGTAGTAGATACTCAGACAATTACAAGATTTTGGATGCAGCGCAAGTGTGCCGCACACATCCTGAAAGGTAAAGCCAAAGTATCTTAATCGCCCCCTAGTGGCTAAATGCAGAAAAGGATTTAAACCCTGCCCTCTCCATGTAATCGAATGGGGCGCGAGCCAAACTTAAAATCCAATTACCATTCAAAGATGGTTTCTGTCATTTTAGGTAGTTCTTATCACACTGACGTGCGTTCATTGAATGAAGCTAAAATTAAATGTATATTGTATGTTTACATATTCATACAACAAAATATACTGAAAGTTTTGCGAATATGATCAAAAATGCTGGTGCTGGGTGACAACGTTTTTTTGTTGCTTTTGTTTTTTAGAAACTGTGATCACTCAACTGGGGAAATGTGGTTATATCCAACGGTTAAACATGTTTGCTAGTCGCCGGTGGACATTCTGAAATATATCGGGTTTGGAATGACATGAGGACGACTAAATGATTTCCACCACTCTTTTACAGGAAACCGATACTGAGATCCCACAGTGACACTACATTTCAAGACTTGTTGTCATGCTTTATAAAGTCGTTGCATTGAGCTTGCCAACATTCATACGGGCATCATTTTGAGCGCTGGAGTTCATGCAGCCAACATGTCATTTTATCAGCATGCTTCTTCGGCGTGGACTTCCTAGTGTGTAAGAACTGACATGATGGTGACACAGTGTGCATCGGTGACTCACTTCACACACTGTCACAGAGAAAATTTTGCTTACAGTGTCAAACTGACATGACCCGCATCTCTCTCTCTCTTTCAGTCTGACTACTCGACGGCAAAGATTTCTTCTCCACTGGAGTCGAGTGGGAGAAGCAGCTATGATTGATTTTTGCAAAGCTCCTCTGACCTTTTCCTAAATAACTCATTCACTAGGACACCAGGAGGAATATCAGCTAGGAGAGTAACCGTACAATCCAGCCGGTGCAAAAACACCAGCTATGTGTCGACACAGACAAACACAGGGAGCAAAAACACTCTTTCTCTTTGCAAGCTTCTCTCTCTCTCTTCATCTCTATGCACCAGCTCTCTATCACTCTATCTTTAGAATGAAAAAGCTCCACTGTAGCTCTGTTCCAATCCGTAGTGCGCTCCCTTGACAGACAGCACTCTACACAGTCAGTGTGAAGACATACATTGCACTGCACAAAAACTTGCTTAGTATTTTTCTCTTGTTTTCCGGTACAAATATCGAAACATTCTTAAATCAAGATACATTTACTTGAGAAGCAAAATGACTTGTATTCTAAAAAATGGATCAAAGTTGAGAGTTTTTATGCTTATTTTGGTCAAACGGCAACATGGAATAGCACACTAGTCTTACTATTACTGCAGTATACAAGATGCATCCCAATTCATGTACTTATGCACTATTTGGTTTCAGAGAAATTATTCTACTGAAACAGCTACTTTATATTTAATAGAGCAAATAAAATCTAAATTTGTCAAAGGAGGATTAGTTGGATTTGTGTAAAGCCTTTGATACAGTTAATCACAAAGTTCTCCTTTCTAAACTGTCTAACTTTCAGTTTTCATCTGGAGCATTAGTGTGGATATCCTCATATTTATCAAACAGAGAGCAATGTGTAAAGATTAAAGGGGTTAAGTCCTGTAACTTACATTACACAATGGGTGTACCCCAAGGATCAGTGTTAGGTCCCTTACTATTTAGTCCGTATATTAATGATCTCCCCCAACAGTGTGAAGGGATACAAGTGCAAATGCATGATGATGATACTGTTATTTCTACACATGCGAGAACAGCAGAGTTAGCAGAAGTTAAAAGCTGCTATGGAAAGGATTACACAGTGGCTGGAGCAGTCGTGTCTTAGCCTGAACATTGGTAAAACAATGGTAATGTTCTTCTCAAAAACAAGTGTTCAGTCTTCCAATGATGATATTTTTATTAATGGTTAAATTGTTAATGAGTTAAATTATCTTGCTGTAATATTAGACTTAGTTTTAAAAAACATGTACAGAAAATGGTAAGGATTATTAAATATAACTTGGCAGATTGTAGATAAATTAGACTCTCTGTTGATATGCATGCTACAATCCTTTCTCATATTCAATACTGTCATACATGTTGGGGTCAAGCTGTTGAAATCCCTATATAAACATACTTGAAAATGGTTTGTTTTTTATCTAAATTATTTATTCAGCATCTATTATTTGAGTTAAATCACTGCAGAAATTGCACTGAATTTTGCTACAGCTAGAATGTAGTTTCCATGCACATGAATGTAAGCACTGCAGCAAAATGATAGCGTTTGAACTGATTTTAAAATATCTTTGCATAACCAGCAATACCAATGCAGTGGCTCTGAATATAAATGCAAAATGGACATTTTCTGCATAAAAAAAATCATTGTAGGATCTTAGAGAAACATTTTTTGAGTTGTGACAATTTTAGACTTTTTTTCAAACTTGTGTATGGTTTATAACATACTCCCCTGGTTTCACAGACAAGGCTTAAGCTAGTCCCAGACTAAAATGCATGTTTGAGATGGTTTAAAGGGTTAGTTCACCCAAAAATAAAATTATGTCATTAATGATTCAGCCTCATGTCGTTCCAAACCCGTGAGACCTTCATTCATCTTCGGAACACCAATTAAGATATTTTAGATTTAGTCCGAGAGCTTTCTGTCCCTCCATTGTAAATGTTTGTACGGTATACTGTCCATGTCCAGAAAGGTAATAAAAACATCATCAAAGTAGTCCATGTGACATCAGAGGGTCAGTTAGAAGTTGTTGAAGCATCGAAAATACATTTTGGTCCAAAAATAACAAAAACTATGACTTTATTCAGCATTGTCTTCTCTTCCGGAATCCTTTCCATTGAATTGATTCCATTGAATCCTTTCATCTGTCGGCGTTGGTAATTCAATGTGGTTGTTTCTGGCGATTAGGACATCCGCGACATGCACACTTATGCACCATTTAAAAAAATATAGCAATACCAAAATACAAACAATGTAGAATAGCTTGAATAAAGCGTGCGTCTCCCAGAGGATGTAAACGAAGCTCGGACGCACTAGATAACACGTCAGCAGCGTCACTGTCCGGAGCAGAAGGGGGCGGTAATGCACCAATAAGCTGGATGCCAACCGCCATAAAACAGGAAAGAAGAAGAAGAAGCAGAGTCATGAACGCGGATTGACAACAGACCCGGAAGAGAAGACAATGCTGAATCAAGTCATAGTTTTTGTTATTTTTGGACCAAAATGTATTTTCGATGCTTCAAAATGTTGCGGATGTCCTAATCACCAAAAACAACCACGGCGACGCAAAAGTACATTACCAACGCCGACATATGAAAGGATTCAATGGAATATATTCAATGGAAAGGATTCCGGAAGAGAAGACAATGCTGAATAAAGTCGTAGTTTTTGTTATTTTTGGACCAAAATGTATTTTCGATGCTTCAAAAACTTCTAACTGACCCTCTGATGTCACATGGACTACTTTGATGATGTTTTTATTATCTTTCTGGACATGGACAGTATACCGTACAAACATTTACAATGGAGGGACAGAAAGCTCTCGGACTAAATCTAAAATATCTTAATTGGTGTTCCGAAGATGAATGAAGGTCTCACGGGTTTGGAACGACATGAGGGTCATTAATGACATAATTTTAATTTTTGGGTGAACTAACCCTTTAACTGAAAGTAACTTGTACTGACATCTCTAAAAATATGTCAGTGTCATTTTTTTGTCTTAAGATTCACACCAATAATTTTTTCTAGTGTTTGTTTATAACAACTACTTAAATACCCGAAATGAACTAAGGCCTAATCCTGGCTTAGGCTAAGCCCTGTCTGAGGAACCAGGCCATTAAATGACTTGGCTCTGTGATTTTGTTAATTTTTCTTTCCGTCATTCTGCTTTTGGACTACATCTTTCGCAGTGAAAGCTACTACTCATTAGAATACCTTACCAGAGGATATAAAAGGGTGTAAATCTATTGTTTGTTTGTTTTTTAATTGAAGTTAAAGTCTTAAAAAAAATAATAATAAAAAAAATTAAACCAACTCTGTAAACATTGAAACAGCTACTTTACATTTAATAGAGGTAATAAAATATTAAAAGTTGGCAAAGGAGGATTAGTTGGTGCTATATTTTTAGATTTGTGTAAATATAGTTAATCACAAAGTTCTCCTTTCAAAACTGTCTAACTTTCAGTTTTCATCTGGAGCTTTAGTGTCTATATCCTAACATTTATCAAATAAAGAACACTGTGTAAAGATTAAAGGGGTTAAGTCCTGTAACTTAAATTATACAATGGGTGTAACCCAAGGATCAGTGTTAGGTCCCTTACTATTTAGTCTGTACCAGAGGATATACAGTTTAATTGATTCCTTAAGATTTTTTTTTTTTTTTTTTTTTCCCTTTCAACCACCATGTTATTTATGACCTGCCAGGGGACTGCGGGTGAAAATTAGCCTTTGGCTAAATTTGGGACAATGCATTCAATTGAAACATTTATGTTAAAAATTTTACATGGTCCCTTTAAAAAAAAAAAAAAAAAAAAAAAAAAAAAACATTCTAAGCCATTATGTTGAAAAATAGTGTGAGCGGTGTGTTCACACTGAAAAATCCCATGTTGGTTGACAAAATAACCTTGTAACGGTCATACATTAGATGGTAGCACATAGTGTGCATCATTTGAGACACAACCACAGTGTACTGTATGTGCTGTGCAAGTATGCAAAACAGTGCATGGGAATAGCTGGATGACCTACATAGTACGGTTGGCAACTACGGTTTCCCAAAAACAACCTGCTCAACTGGAGCTTTCATTTTCACATGACAAATTTATTTATTTTTTCAAAGTGCACAATTAAAGTCGGCATGAAATCAAAATTGACCCTATTTACTTTGTTAGTGCATGTTACTAGTCTTGTGGTGAACAATTAATCCATGCAAGTTAATACACAGGAAAAATAAATAAATGTTTGTCGCTGTAATCTTTGTAATCGCATAATCAAAATCTGAAAAGTTACTTCCGGTCTGAAATGACGTTCCTTCTCTGATAATGTCAGTTTGATGGCTTGGGTTGAAAACGCTTAAACCATTCCTCTGCAACCGTTAGTCTGCTATGAGCGAGAGATGGAGAGGAGGAGCGATAAAGTAAACCCTGCCCTCTATTCAATATTCAGTTTCACTTGGAAATACGTCACAACACTGGAGAAAAGACGTCTGCAACTTCCGTTTCACGGTGACTTTAAGAACACTTCCTTTTCACATTGATTTTTCTAGCATACCACTAACAACATGTAAGGTCATCCAAGCCTTCATTTAAACACATTTACTGGCATTCTAGACGCTTTTGCTTACATTGTCGTATTCCTGATTTCTGACAGGTCTCAGCATCCTGCATGTGTGCATGTATCCACACTTATTGATCATAATCGGAGAGATTGAGGTCTTATGTTTCGCAAAATGTCCTGCGGTGTTTAGGATCCGCAGCAGCTGCATGTGAAGGCGATCGACAGAGCTCATGTCACACATGTTCGGGAACCTTAAACCCGCTCCTTGTAATAAAGCGCCGACTGAACTCATGTTCCTGTCCAGAGGCGGCTGTCATCGCTGATGTCCGTCTAATCTTCCTGCAGGCATGTTAATGTTATGTGCAGATCCATGAATGTCGATTAACCTGTTAGCATCAGCCTTTCGATCCTCGTGACCTTTATTTTCAGCCGTGTCTATATTGTTCAATCTCGACGGCGGGTCTCTAAGAGAGATGCGCTACAGCAAAGGCACACACGCTAATGTGAGTAACCTTTAAAAGCAGCGTTAATAAATCAGATTTCCTGTTAATCAACCGATTAATCAATGTAAGGACGTCTACAGCGAACAAAGAACAATGAACCTTAATTTGACCTTGAGCTACGGCATAATTACAAGCTCCCCGTCTGTCCACAATAAAGCGGCTGTGATATCTGAACACGAGCCTCTATAGCATACAGTTGGTAATCACAGATATTATGAGCCACGCTCAGGTATTAGCCTCGCGTTTCTCCAGATTATACAGCGGTTTGTGATTTATTGTGGTACTCTGGACTGGAACAGGCATATTGCTTATATCGATTTCCCATTCAGTTTTATGGTCATATCGTGTAGGTGACAGAGGGTAAGGGTGTTCGTGTCCATGGATTCCCTTGAATACTGTGCCTGAAATGTAATGAAATTCGAGTCACTGTTTCATTTTTCTTTGCAATAAACTCTATATGGATATAATGACCAATATATGCTGTAATGACCCACAGCGCAACCACAGGCCTGATCACTGCAATTCCAAAGACCATTAAACATCCTTCAACACACACACACACACACACACACACACACACACACACACACACACACACACACACACACACACACACACACACACACACACACACATATAAACACTTTTATTTAATTTAATTTTATTTAATTTTATTTAATTTTATTATTTTATGTTATTTTATTTTATTTTATTTTATTTTATGTTATTTTATTTTATTTTATTTTATTTTATTTTATTTTTTATTTTATTTTATGTTATTTTATTTTATTATCTTTGATAGTTTCTTTTTGGCACTGGGCTAAATGTATCTGAAAAAGATGCAGAAATGCAAAAAAAAAAGTATCACTTGGTTATCTATGTAAATGAATGAATGAATGAATGAATATATTTTATTTTATTTTATGTTATTTTATTCATATCTTTGATATTTTCTTTTTGGCACTGGTCTAAATGTATCTGAAAAAGAAATGTAAGGGGAAAAAAAGTATCACTTGGTTATGTATGTTTCATTTAAATAAATACATACATACATAATGTTTATTATTTTCTTATTGGTACCAGTCTAAAAGTATCTAAAAAAAAAAAAAACAAATTGCAGAAATGTAAACAAATGTATTACTTTGTTATGTGTGTGCATGCATGTATAAATAAATAAATAAGTCTGTATAGAAATATCCCAATGAACCAATTTGCTATAATTAAACAAACTATCCTGTGCTATAATGAAATTGTACAAACCAGATCAAAAAAGTTGGGACACTGTACAAATTGTGAATAAGAACAGAATGCAATGATGTGGAAGTTTCAAATTTCAATATTTTATTCAGAATACAACATAGATGACATATCAAATGTTTAAAATGAGAAAATGTATAATTTTAAGGGAAAAATAAGTTGATTTTAAATGTCATGGCATCAACACATCTCAAAAAAGTTGGGACAAGGCCATGTTTACCGCTGTGTGGCATCCCCTCTTCTTTTTATAACAGTCTGCAAACGTCTGGGGACTGAGGAGACAAGTTGCTCAAGTTTAGGAATAGGAATGTTGTCCCATTCTTGTCTAATACAGGCTTCTAGTTGCTCAACTGTCTTAGGTCTTCTTTGGCACATCTTCCTCTTTATGATGCGGCAAATGTTTTCTATGGGTGAAAGATCTGGACTGCAGGCTGGCCATTTCAGTACCCGGATCCTTCTTCTACGCAGCCATGATGTTGTAATTGATGCAGTATGTGGTCTGGCATTGTCATGTTGGAAAATACAAGGTCTTCCCTGAAAGAGACGACATCTGGATGGGAGCATATGTTGTTCTAGAACTTGGATATACCTTTCAGCATTGATGGTGCCTTTCCAGATGTGTAAGCTGCCCATGCCACACGCACTCATGCAACCCCATACCATCAGAGATGCAGGCTTCTGAACTGAGCGCTGATAACAACTTGGGTTGTCCTTATCCTCTTTAGTCCGGATGACATGGCGTCCCAGTTTTCCAAAAAGAACTTCAAATTTTGATTCATCTGACCACAGAACAGTTTTCCACTTTGCCACAGTCCATTTTAAATGAGCCTTGGCCCAGAGAAAACGCCTGCGCTTCTGGATCATGTTTAGATATGGCTTCTTTTTTGACCTATAGAGTTTTATCCGGCAACGGCGAATGGCACGGTGGATTGTGTTCACCGACAATGTTTTCTGGAAGTATTCCTGAGCCCATGTTGTGATTTCCATTACAGTAGCATTCCTGTATGTGATGCAGTGCTGTCTAAGGGCCCGAAGATCACGGGCATCCAGTATGGTTTTCCGGCCTTGACCCTTACGCACAGAGATTGTTCCAGATTCTCTGAATCTTTGGATGATATTATGCACTGTAGATGATCCGCAGCATTGGGGGAATTGTTGATCCTCTGCCCATCTTGACTTCTGAGAGACACAGCCACTCTGACAGGCTCTTTTTATACCCAATCATGTTGTCAATTGACTTAATAATTTGCATATTGGTCCTCCAGCTGTTCCTTATATGTACATTTAACTTTTCCGGCCTCTTATTGCTACCTGTCCCAACTTTTTTGGAATGTGTAGCTCTCATGAAATCCAAAATGAGCCAATATTTGGCATGACATTTCAAAATGTCTCACTTTCAACATTTGATATGTTATCTATATTCTATTGTGAATAAAATATAAGTTTATGAGATTTGTAAATTATTGCATTCCTTTTTTATTCACAATTTGTACAGTGTCCCAACTTTTTTGGAATCGGGTTTGTAATTTATTATTATAACACAGACACCTGACACACACGAGTTCAGACAGCATCATCCTCTCAGCAGTGCGCTGTATTTGCGAGTGTTTTAAGTGTCTCCGCTCTCCGCTCATGTTTATCTGCCAACATAGTGACACACTCTAAAGCGCACTGACACCGAGAGCTCTGACCTCGGACCTGTCATTGTGTCTTATGACCCCTAGAGCGAGCGTGATCTACTGACACACACAGACATGATGATCCTGATGGGAAACAGAGAAATCATGAATGAAGCTGTACGTGTCGTTCTCAGAAAAACAGCACATAAAAATCCACCTCGAGCCCAAAAGACCTCCATAAACACAGAGTGATATGGGGTTGAAATTAAAAGTAATAGATTAAAAGATTAAAAGTAATCTAACTTTGATAATGATTTGAGTTTGCTGTGGCCAGTAAAAGTGTTCAAATAGTAAAATACTGATAAAGATCAGTTTGAACCATGTGATCAAAAATGCTATTATGTAACTCACTTAAATATGACATCATATTTTTTAAAGGGGAAATGTCACAGCATAATAGAATTGAATAAAAATAAATTCTGCATTTTCTTAGAAAATGCATAAAACGTTTTAGAAAGAAAATAGTAGATAGTGAAAGCACAACATTTTAATTAAAAACAATTAAAGCAAAATGTAGAATGTATTTTGTTATTATTGTTATCCATAACTTAAACTATATATATATATATATATATATATATATATATATATATATATATATATATATATATATATATATATATATATATATATATATATATATATATATATATTTGTTACTTGAAACAAAATAAGTGTTAACTAAAATAAAATAAATTACTTATTGTTTTCAAGGTAACTAAAGCTGAATAAACTAAAACTCATAAAACTAAAATAAACTAGTAAAAATGACGAAACAAAACAAAACAAAACAAAAAAACTAAATTACTAATAGGCAAAACATAATAATGATGATAATAATAAAAAAACAGAACATGCACATTTAAAATCCAATTCAAAATATCATCTAAAACCATAATAGTATATCAATGATACTAAAATAACACTGCAAGAGACACAGAAAATGACAATGAAAGGATGAGCTGCATTTGGGTTTATTCTGTTCTTACGATCCAGCATCATATTCCTTCTTCCTATCAGATTTCTCTATGCCATAATTAGAGCATCAAGTTTAACCACTAAGCCAGAACTGATATAATATTTCAACCTCTGAATACAAACTCTCCATGAAAGCCAAACGACAGCATATCAGAGCAATTACACTCGACAGCTGCGAATCTATATGAAACTGACCCCTTAAAGGACAAAAAGGGTATCAGGCTTACTTCAGCTCCACACAAACATGAGACATGTGATTATGAATTGGCATTACAGACAGATTTCATTAACAGAACGATCTGTTCTGCAAATCAGCAGTGAATCTCACCAACCACACAAATACTTAGGAAGCTTATTGTTAGGACTATAACTCTTAAAGTCACCATGAAATCAAAATTGACAGTTCTTATTTTCCCCTCCCTCTCTCAGCGACATCTCCTCTCTTCTCTGATGACGAGGGCGGGGCAACCTGTCACTCGTATGAGATACACCAATAGCAAACCACAACCATCCAATCAATTCCCCACGGACAAAATGTATTTTTGTTCTTGTTCCAGAAGTGTTTCAATCTGATATACGACACTTTAGGGAAGAAAAGGCTTGTGCATTTCTGTGCAAATTCCAAATGACTGTTAGAACGTATATATGACGGCAGAAACTGTTCACGGTTTTATGTCATCAAATTGTGATTGGTTCATGAGATCAGCCAAATTTAGTGACTACCGATTGAGTCATGCACTCTAAAAAGTAATGTGCTGGCTCCAAGTAAGTCGCTCCAACTAGCCCTGGAACCAGTTAATATGATCTATTTCAGTTCATATCAACAGCTATCATAGCACATGCTAGTATAACATGTATATTTAATGAACAAGTAAGATATTACTTGTCACTGGCATTAGCGCAGTCGTTGCTTATAGAGTCAATGAAGTGTTTACCTTCTCTTCAGCACAAACTTAAACTCTTTTAAATGTCAAACATAACAGCATTAAACACTAACAGGTCTTTCGCTTCACTAAAAACAAATAAATTAACACTTCATTTCAACATTTATTCTCCTTATCCAGTCCTACATGCTGGGACCTAGAAATCCACTGCCTTCATTTTCAAAGACAATTTCATTTAGTTACTACAACTTAATTTATTTTTATTTTTATTTTTTATAAAGCCAATTCATTTGAGTTTAAATTACAGACAATATTAAGTTGAAGTTATGATCAACATTACACTACGCAACATTTCAACCCAAATGCAAGTTGGGTTAAAACTGGACAAACCCGGCGTTTGGGTTGTTTTAACCCAGTGGTTGGATTAAATGTTTGACCCAACCTGCTGGGTAGTTTTATTTAACTCAACTATTGTTTAAAAATGACTATATGTCTGGCTTAAAATTAACCCAAAATAGCTTTGAAATTAAAAATCAGACACATTATTACTAGAGGCAACAATAATAATCAAAAGGTGAACATTTATTAAAAAGCAATTTAATAAATGTTTGCTTAATTATAATTCATTACAATTATTAATAAATGTTAATTTCCAACATATTTTGGGTTAATTTTAAGCAAGCAATACAGTCATTTTTAAACAATAGTTTACAACTACCCAGCAGGTTGATCAAAATTTTAACCCATTCACTGGGTTAAAACAACCCAATCGCTGGGTTTGTCCATTTTTAACCCAACATGGGTTGTTTTTAACCCAACGTCTTTTAGAGTGTATTATGTAAACAGAACTCTACAAAATAATGTTTGCAACTTGAAAGGTTTAATTAAAACAATAAATTACAATTTTTAACTTGCATTCATGTGTTTATTTAAGTTGCGGTAACAAGGTCCCCTGAATTACTTTTTATCAGCCAATAACGATCAATTATTTTGATCAGAGCGCTCACCTCCCAGTGTGGCCGAGATCAAGATGTGCGTTCCATATTTCTTGATGATGGTGTCGATGAACTGTTGCGTGGACGGCCGTCGTCCGAGCATCCGCATGCTGCGCTGGAACTCCGGCATCAAGGGCAGAGGATTCCGGATCAGATCCCGCCTCTCGATGGCTGTGTTCCTCACCTTCCAGCGTGCAAACTCCCTGCAGAACAGAGCAAAACATGAGGGCCTAGGCAAAAAACACAGCCTCGGCACTTCAGTGGATACGGCGAAAGCTGATTCAGACTGTTAAGCAGGTGGCAGCTTATATATTCTTGCATATGCACATACGTTAAAAAAGTTACAATAATAACCACAAATGTTAGATTAAAAAGCAGTCAGAGCATGTATTTCTGTCCTGTCGGTAAACACACACTCGCATACAGAAATTGCTTTCTCTGAAGAAGTTACCATAGCAACAGAGGCTGCTCCAGCACTTTTCATTAGGATCATTATTGGACGGAACATTGACAAAACAAGTCATTAACATATCACAAATATATAATTACTATTATACAGTATTCTTTAATCTCATTGATGTTTGTGCTAAGATGTGCATGAACATCTGTATAGAAATCGGTAGCAGAGCCTTTATGTATAAAGCATTATATAAGGTATTCATAATGTACATTATAATGCATTATATAATTTCATAAATGATTGTAAACAAAGTTAAAATGCATTATAATATTTGCAGATTCCTTGTTACATCTGGTTGTTTGTCATGCATTTTAATGCCTTTCTAAAGGTGTAAAAATGAATAAATGAGTATTATAATGTATTATAATTGTCATTATGTCATAATTTTCATGAGATAAGGTGCATTACTAGGAATAACCAATGCATTAAACATTGTAAAAACATTAAATGTTTATAATGCATTAGATATAAAGGCTTTATTAAATTTGTATTAACTAACACTGACAAAGATTAATAAATGCTGTTGGAAATGTATTGCTCAGTGTTGGCTAGTGAATTAACTAATGTTCACAAATGAACCAAAAAATATAAACATTGCACAATTCCTTTAATGTAATTCAGATTTGTTACAATGAGCAGCACATAATCTGCCAGGATGACAAAAAGTTTATTTTGCAACATCAGAATTGGATTTTGCCTGGCACTTTTTGCAAAACGCAATTTCAAATGCATTGGCAATTGCAAAACAACCAACAATCATGCAGCAATCACGACTGTCCAGCGTGATAGAGGGAAAAACAAAAGCAAAAACATTTTGATATTGAATCCAAATCAAGGCTTCTAATCAACACAACTGCCAGGGGTTGTCATGATGAAGCGATGAGCATCAGTTGTGATTCGCCATTGGCCAGATTTCGTTCTCACTAATCTCACAATTGGTTCGATTAGCATCTCATTTGGCAGCGAATCACAAGCAACTAGTTCCTGTAATGAAGTGAAAATTGAAAATCCTTGAGACATGAAATGCATTCACTGAGTGCTAATAATCCTAAGAAATATGTTTCATTTCAGTCGAGGCTCAACAGCCGATACTACTTTAAAGAAGCATCTATTTTCATAAATGCTGAGTTGGGAATTGGACATTGGAAATGTCCATTCAGCACCTGTCTAAAGTCTAAAATCTTGAGCGTGTTAACATGGTAAAAGTGCCACAGCAGCAACAGTCACTGCTGAACTTCTGCAACTCCACTGGACCTTCAGTTTAGATGTAAATGAGCAGCAGATGATCGTTCTGACATTAACTTTTGCTTGATAAATGGTTGAGTAGTGACTGTTAATGTGGTGTTTTAGATTGTTAAATGGAAGATAGAAATGAAGGAACTTTATGAATTATATATTTAACCAATATCACATAAATAAGTGTGACTCAGGGTTACAAATCACAGTCATGCACATTTTCAGATCAACACACGGCTGTGAGATAATTAAGTGGTGATTGAACATTAATGATGAACACCTGCTGTTAACAAGCAGAATCACTGAAGGAAAGAGAAACACAAGAACTTCAGCTGACTTCAGTGAAATCAACAGAAGATAAAATATATTTAATCTCTACAAACTCTACAAAACATTACCAGCTTCACTCGTTCATAACTAGACTGACTTTATTTCTGTCATACATCTACAGAAGTTTTTTATTGAGAATTACCAGAGGTTTCAATGTAGATTATTTTTTGAGATTCATTTGAAGTTACCATCTTTGAGGTCAGTGTTGGCTGTAATTGTGCTCTTGACTTTATTGCATCAGTTGTTCACTTACTGCTGTAACTGAATGTTTATAAAACACATTCGTTATGGCATAAATGTCAAGAGAATGTATGATCAGGTACTGATGGTTAAGTGATGATGATGAGAGTCATCATTTAATGACCTGATTCACTGATATTATTCAGAGTTTAATCTCCTTCAGTGTTTCTGCTTGAAGCTCAGAATCAATTCTGAAATTCTCAGAATCAATGCAGAATCGTTGGAGAGAGAGAGAGAGGGAGATAGACAGACATTCTAGACTGGAAGAAAGTGTATAAACAGTGAATAGTTCCTGTGCTTCATACTAAATAACACTCTTGAAATGCAGAACAGCAATCCACTGACTTTATATTGTTTCCTCTTTTAATTGAGAGATGCTGCCTCCAGTATTTTTTCCAGTACCCGGTTTGATTGTTTGGGCTGAACCAGAGTTGGATTTCACCTGTACAGGTCTCTGTTCACATTAGGTCTGAACTAAACATTAATAACATCAGTGTGAGTACCATAATAAGAACTTCTGGCAGCTGTTTACACTGTAACAAATCAAGAGGAACAGATGTTAATTTAACTGTTATTGGAGTATTTGAAGAGTTCAGATGCAAAAGCCACTAAATGCCACCTGATGATATGATATTGAGTGAATTCTCTCCGCACACAGTATACGTTCATCAAATACTTTCACTTTAAATCCATTTAGACTTATGTCTAAAAAACGTTGAAATGTCAGGTTTTAAATCATGTCTAATCGAAAACAAAAATTCTCTGTTTATGTAATCTGTATGAAAAGAGACCCATGTCAGAAGTCTGTGATTCAGCTCATTATCCGCTAACGCGGCCACAGAACGATTGCTATTCAGACGCAAATTCTGAGGCAATGCATGCATACATCGTCTCAATCGTGTATTTATTGTCGTGTATAGATGTTATAGCTATATCTGGAAACCTCTGTTAGTTCCTGGAGAGTCACATGGTGCCTGTTCTTCTTTAGAACAGAGCGCCCTCCGGCTGCAAGTATGAATTGAAAACACAGTTTCCAGCGCTCATAGTGATGACTAGAAATGTTGAATAAATATTACTCCTCTGTATAGAAAATTGACATAAACATATGAGAATCCATCAGTATTTCTCCAAATGTGCATGCTTTTAAGCTAAAAGCCTATATGAAATGTCACAGAGGTAACATAATTGTTCAGACACTTTGCATCACAGAAATGCATTATATTTTAAAGACTATAATAGAATACCATTATTTTAAATTGTAATAATATTTCACAGTATTGCTGTTTTTTTCTGTATGTTTGATGAGCTTGAGACATGATCACAGAGGGGTTTTTTTCACAGCCTACCTGACTGAAAGGCCTCATTATTTATGCAGGTCATTACACCTCATTATGCAATTCTTTTGTCTTCTCAGGTGTGAATCACAGCATTATTCATGATGATTCATGCCTCCACGCATACTGTGTTTCTTGACAAAAGATGTTTTAGAAAATTTAAATCTCTCTATTGTTTTATATGAACAATCAGGCAGCATGATTTTTACCTCAAAAACTGTAGTCTACAACCTCCAATACACAGAAGTCTTGTGAACACAGATTTAATATATATTAAATCCATATATAGCCATATATTTTTGGCTTTATTTCAATGACTTAAGTTTTTTGTTTTTTTCAATAACCACGCATAAACGTTATTCCTTCAAAAACACAAACATGTACATAAATGTTCCTCACATATTATTGTAGCCTAGTTTGTGCTGAATGCAGTGTGATGGCACTTTTGTCATTTACATGTTTATGAACAACTGAAAAAAGCACAAATGTCTGGGCATGTCAAAACTTCTCCAGGGCCCCAAAAATCCACTTCATTTTGTCAGCAAAAGTACACAGACAAACCAATAGGAAAAAGCAAATCAAATCATATGATTTCAAGATGAGTGACGGTGTGCGTATGAGCCACTTTCAATTGACGAGCTGCAAGTTTTGATCATGCTTTGTCCATTGTTACAGTGGCATTTCAAGAGTAGCAAGTAAAAACAACAGTGTTCCTTTTGCTGCTGTAAAACTGACAAAAACAGATGTTTTACTATGTCTTGTGGTACAAAGAGGTGGACTTGGAGGTTTTTGTGAAAAAAAAAGCACACATTGATTTAGCTGGTTTTGCAAAAAGAGACAGTCAAATTTGTTAAATACCAATGAATTGACTAAAGTGACATTTTTGAAAATAAGGCATTCCAATGACCTTTTCATTCCCATTCAAGTGAAATTACTGAGCCTAAACATAGGAACATAGGAGCCTTGTAAATATTACTCAGTTAAAAGAAAACATGCCAGACAGACTTAGAGGATTTTGCATCTTGTCCCTCTGGATTTGCCACCAAAACTTTACTTGCACAGAACGGCATATGATTCACAAGTGATGTGAAGAATGAGCTGCTTTCAGAAGGTAATTTATTCTGAGAAGAGCTGAAAACATAAATGAATTATTCTATGATAAATTATTGTGCACACGCCAAGGAACAAATTCTACATCATCAATAGATGTTTACTTCTGCAGTTCTGGTGTAGAATCAATGCTATCATTGCTTTTGGGTGCAACTCAACTGCTTTGACATCCACCAAGCAAACGGATGTGAAAGTGTTCTCCAAATGTCAGAAATGACTCATTGAGAATAATGTAAAATCCTTTGTGATACTGATTGTTTCTACAGTTTGCTGCAGAACAGACAGAAAGTACTCTGAACAACAGCGCTGGTACATCAAGTCCACATCACAATCCAATAACAACTATAGCCTGAAACCTGGGCGACTTCACTGACCTTACAGGTTGTGTGATAAGGAGGGTGCGAAAATGCTTAATAGACTAAACCTGTAAAGATATTGATCCACCTTTCCAGAATTTGTAAATAAAAAAGTCAATTAACACAGTTACATGGGCTTATCTGCTTGAGTTCTTGCACTTTTCAAATCCAGAAACCCTGAAAACAGCAACATATTAATTGGTATTCCAAGTCCATGGCATGTTTTTTTTCCAAGTCTGGGACACAGAATTACTTCAGTTATTTCAAAGGTCCTTACAGCCGACAACAGCAAAAAGACCAAACCCACAAAGACATTGACCAAGCAAATAAATACAACAAACAATATGATAAAAAGTACAAACTATTACCATGTTTTTCCCACAAAATTACGTTTCATTATCTATGGAAAGCATGCTCTGTTTCTCCTGCTCTCTCTCCAAAATCCAATGTGAATGTCTCAGTTGAGCTTTATTTATTTGTGTTCGGTTCATTTCACTGTGGATTCTTTGGTAAATCATTCGCATTTCGGCACAAACAGACTTTTACGATATGAACTCGACAGTAATGCAACAACATGTCAGTAACTGTGTTCATTCTAATGCCTGATCTGATATTAATGATTCATGTACAGTCTCATGATCTTTGTCTGTGTGTCAGTAAATCAAATCAGCGACTAAACGCTCAACTTCACCTTGTTACTCTTAGTAGGATGAAAATATTCTGTTATTTAAACGTTGATTAAATTATATAGAAAGCGATCAAAGAACGCTCCCTTTACAATCGCTGGAGCTGTCAATCAAACAGTGTGAGTTTATCAGTGTCTGAGTTCTGGACTGGAGCCAAAACTCCCGTTTTATTCAACAAATCTCTTATTTATATGGCGTTTGCACTGTTAGTTATGATGAAAGCATTCGTTAGTGTGCAGAAAATGACGAGATCACTGCTTTCATGAGCTCAACAACATGTCTGTGATCAACTACAATGTTCATCACTGCAACCTTTCATGCCACAGTCTAAATATAATGCCATAGATCTAAATGTAATGCTATAATCAACAATTATCATGATTAGTTAACCTTGAAAGCTATAATAGTAAAAATGTGGTAAACGTTCAAGCCAATCACAGCAGTGGGCATTTTATTTTTATTTCTTTTTTAGCCTTCCATTTCTAAATTATGACAAATTTTGATATAAAAAGCATACTAACATTATAAGTGCACCCCAGGAAACATTATAAAACAATAAAACAACACAGTTCATGACACTTTTAAGAACAAAAACCTGACAAATGTCTTGAAATAAAACATCTGAACAGTGACTGCATTTCCATGCACGTTCCAGATTATGCTTAATAAGCTGACAACACGTGGGTCATGTAAAGATGTTAACCCGTTTTCCTTTATGAGAGTAAAAAGCAAAAAACCAATTGATACAGCTAGATTTTTGCCCGTCACCCGGCATGTAAACGATGGTTTACTTATGTTGACGCGTGCATATAAACCGGGACAATGGGTTATTTCAATAAACTGATTTTTCTGAGTTATCAGCGTATTGTTGAGCATGTAAACATGCTTAATGTCTTGAGGTGTGGGGAATAATTGACTCTAGGCCATTGAATTAGGCTATTAGAAAAATAATGCACACCTCAGGTTGTAATGCAGTCATGAAGCAAATCGAAGCAAAAATGATTTTTTTTTTTTTCGAATATGCATCATTTTTCTAATAATTCAACAGCTTGGAGTCAATTATTCCTTGCACACACACACACTGAAACTGAAAGCATGCAGTACATGTCTCAAAATGCAACAAAACTAGATCGCTCCAACTTTAATCAACAATGCTGTGTATATAGTAATGGTGTAGCATAGACCCTTTTATTGATTATAATGAAAGTGATCATCTAGATTCTAGAAGTTTCCGGTGTAGATTTCTATGTGAAACTGGCCTCAGTCGAAATGTGCAAACAATTGATTGTTCTGTCTCTTTTCTGATGATTTGTGTGGATACATAGTGTTGATTTCACTGCCGAGCCCAAGTTGTACATGCAATGTGGGTTTCTTGAATAAACAAACAGTTTCGAATAACACTTCATTTGCTGATGTCTTGAATGGGCTGTATAGGATTGTTAAGTTTGGGCACCTCTGGTCTACAGCTGCTCCTCAGCGTTGCTCATCTGGAAATTTCCACCAAGACAAATTGTGAATTGAGCAGAACTGATTGTGTTCTACAAATGTTGGCGTTTTCGAGGGCTTTTGGGGTCGGTACTGTAATAAAAATATCACCAGGCGGCTGGGAGCTCCGGGCAACCGCATACAATTAAGTCTACCTGCGTGAAGCCGACCCTCGCTGCGCCGCGGGTGCCAGAACAATTCTGGATTGACACCCTCTCATTCAGGCACTTCACAAACTGCGATCAGCAGGTTTGTCTTGAGAATAAAAGTATAAGGAGACCTCTGCAAAACATGATGATAATTCAGTTATAGCTGAGGGTTTCGTTATAGCCCCCCTCTCCTCAATGAAGTCGAAGCGCTACGCCTTTGGAAATCATTCTAAGAGCTTGGTAATTACTGCTCTTCAAGGGAACGGGAACAAATATATGCAAATTGCATTGTGTCTGCTTTTGCATCAACAAATCTCAAGGTAAAGTAGTGCAGATAATGAGGCGTATTAAGACTCCACATGAAATCACTCAGGAGGAGGATATAAGGTGTGTCGGCTGCACACACGTGTTCAGATGCTTGAGTAGATGGGAAGAAAATGAGACGAGGAAGCAGAGGAATAGGAAGTAGCGACAGAAGGAGGAAGAGAGAGACGGGGAGAGTGAAGAATGAAGATGAGAACAGAACGAGAGACTGGAATACTGATGAGATCAAACCGAGATCTGAGCACACACCAGACTAGACTTATAACACACAGTCTTGAGTTCTGAACTGACAATATTTCTTAGCCACAAAGGAAAATAAAGATGGTATTAAAATGTCCAAAAGGGAGGTTAAATCTGAACAAAATAACTTAACACTGTTTCTTAGGAACGCACTGACATTTTGGATGAAAGAATAAACAAACATAGGAACATATGGACAGTTTTGCCACTAAACCGTATTACTTCATGGAAGAATTGTTTATTCTGATTACTAATATTAATAAGTGATGCTTATTTAACAGTTATTGCTTTATAAACAGTTATAAAACTGAAAATAGCCATAAAGCAATATGAAGTAGTAAAGATGATATTACAAGGTCCAAATGTAGGTTAAATGGGAACAAATGGAATTTAACACTGCTTCGTAGGGATGCACTGACATTATTAGCTAAAAAAAATACATAAATTGCCATTTTCAGACATGGAATGAAAGGGGGGAAAAGCTAAAGACTCTAAAAAGACTCATAAATTGTAATATAAACAGTAAACAAAAACTTCAACAGAGAAAATGTACCAACATGCATAATTTACTAGTTTTCTACACAGCTGCCATTTTGAAAATGCCAAAGTCAACATGCATTTTGGCACAAGCCAAAATAAAGCCACACCAATTATTGATATTAATAGAATTATACTCTATGCCTCCTAGTTTCTTTTTTTCAGACCAGTTTGTCCAGAATTGTCCATTTTGATTTAATTTCCTTGAAATATTGTTGATAACTGACCCATAGGCTTCACTTTAGTTCTCTAGTCTGGATGGACACCACCAGCATACATGTGCTCTGTTGGTTGGCAATATAACTGTTCTGTGTTATTTTTCAAACTTCATTTAAAAAAACAAGAAGCAATGACAATGGAAAGACTGTATACATGTTAGGGGAAAAAAAAAAAGCAAGCTCTGGGTATTCTGCCGTTGTTCCCTTCCACTCCACAAATCGCAAGCGTGCGTTCCAGTGATTTCGCTGTGAAAGGCTCCATGGGCCCTCAAATTGACCTATTACTTAGCTCCAATTCTCCTCAAGCCGATCAGCGCGTTTCAATCTCCAGCTGCATAGCTTCACTGCGCCTCGTTCTCCCGCGGTTGTTCTGCAGGCTATTAGGGTCAGAGCGCATTCTTTCCCTCTCTTGTCTCTGGACTGTGTCCAAATTCACAAACTCCAACGGTAAAGTCATCTACTGCCAGAGCTCAAGAATCACTGGTGCATTCTGTACAAGAGAAAGTTTAAGGTAATATATCTTCTTACTATGAGAGGCTCGCAGACTTCCTGTTTGTGTCCTTGTGAGTGTACAGTATGTGCTTGCCATTGTGCTGAAGTATATACTTTTGAAATATCCAAACACCATCCCATTCCAGTTATGAACAGACATTCTTCCAGGAACGTTAGAGGATTAGTTCACTTCAGAATTAAAATTTCCTGATAATTTACTCTCCTCCATGTCATCCAAGATGTTCATGTCTCTCTTTCTTCAGTCGAAAAGAAATTAAGGTTTTTGAGGAAAACATTCCAGGATTTTTCTCCATATAGTGGACTTGATGCATTACGTAATCACATTGTAGAAAATTCCTGGAATGTTTTCCTCAAAAAAAATTAATTTCTTTTCCACCTATCTTGGATGACATGGGGGTGAGTAAATGATCAGGAAATTTTAATGGGAATGTGTTTGGAACTTGTTTTTGTTAGCTGGGAAAATCTGTGTATTTTACTGAGCGATCATTTAAAATAGTACCAAAAATGTACTACGATAGCCATGCAAATATCTCAGTTCATGCACGGTAGTAGAAAGAAGTTTGATTCAAATGAATTTAGTGGCAAAACCCAAGTCACTTAATGTCCTGATTGGTTGGGTGGATATTAGCCAATAACAGCCAAATAAATGCTATATTTGCTATCATCAAAAGAGCTTCACAAATCACATTTTCCTCCACATCTAACGATCACCATATGAAATATATCATTAGGTGTTCACATGCACTAATTTTCATATTATGAATCCAATCTGATTTCAGATTCTGAAAAGTATGTTTATATGAACCCTAAACCTTACAGTTTGTTTCAAATATTCGTTTTCATGTGCATTGCATTCTGTGCAAAACTTACCACTTCGTAAGACGTAAAATGCATGTAAACATTTGCATCACAGCACTAATGCGCAAGGTATTTAGGAATCCGTCATTTTCAAATGTTTACGTGCTTAATATATTTCCTATTGATCCGATTACTTCAGGTCTACACCACCCTTTCAATCCAACAGAAAATACATTTGGATCGGCGTCAGTCGTGAGGTTTTTATATGGAGGATTTTTAATATGATTAAGCCATCAATCCGATTATGACCAGATTATTTGGGTGCATGTAAACATAGCTTCTGACAGTCACAAATCATTCATACAAGCACTCGTATGTTGTACATACATGCCATCACATTTCTCTTCTGTGATATTCTGCAAAATGAGGCAGCGTTTTGGACGCAAGCCACAGCCAATGAGCTCAGCCAGAGATTATCTTCAGCATCAAGTGTAAAATCTCAATCACACATCAATTAAACTCTGACAATATCTCCTCTCGGCTTTGGTCGTTATTGAGGAGCCATATGTATTTAGGCCCATACGCTCAGATTAGCAAAAGCTGTTGGATGGAAGTTGCGATATGATTCACTGCATTATTTCTCAGCTCAACGGCAGATTTAATGACCTCTCTGAGGAACTCCTGCGATAACAAATAGCCCACGCCACCAGCACTGGAGCACACAGGACAGGAGTGATTATCATGCCACAAAGCCATTAGAAAGAGCCGCTGCGGGTTAGTCGCTCAAGACTGAGGAAACCTGTGTTTGGAGAGCTGGTTAATAGCGTTAATCAGTTGAGATACCACTTAAGTGACTTGTCACCTAATGCAAGAAACGCCTTGGAAAATAGAGCTGTACTTTTTTCTGAATACAATGTGAATGGTGTTTGCCAATGCAAAACCTATGGCAGTGATAATAGGGCAGTTGTTCCTTTCTGACCCCAAGCCCCCCCATTGTCCACAACAAACATTTTTAAAAGCCCAACACCCATGTTTCTGTAATTTGCAGGATTCTTGAAGTTTTAAGAACTGATTGTTCTTCAGGGTTTCCATTTTTTGAGGATGAGTTTGGGGCGTGGCTACTGTAACAGGATGAGTTCGGGGCGTGGCTACTGTAACAGGATGAGTTTGGGGTGTGGCTACTGTAACATGATGAGTTTGGGGCGTGGCTACTGTAACAGGATGAGTTTGGGGCGTGGCTACTGTAACAGGATGAGTTTGGGGCGTGGCTACTGTAACAGGATGAGTTCGGGGCGTGGCTACTGTAACAGGATGAGTTTGGGGTGTGGCTACTGTAACAGGATGAGTTTGGGGTGTGGCTACTGTAACAGGATGAGTTTGGGGCGTGGCTACTGTAACAGGATGAGTTTGGGGCGTGGCTACTGTAACAGGATGAGTTTGGGGCGTGGCTACTGTAACAGGATGAGTTTGGGGCGTGGCTACTGTAACATGATGAGTTTGGGGCGTGGCTACTGTAACAGGATGAGTTTGGGGCGTGGCTACTGTAACAGGATGAGTTCGGGGCGTGGCTACTGTAACAGGATGAGTTTGGGGCGTGGCTACTGTAACATGATGAGTTTGGGGCGTGGCTACTGTAACAGGATGAGTTTGGGGCGTGGCTACTGTAACAGGATGAGTTTGGGGCGTGGCTACTGTAACAGGATGAGTTTGGGGTGTGGCTACTGTAACAGGATGAGTTTGGGGCGTGGCTACTGTAACAGGATGAGTTTGGGGTGTGGCTACTGTAACAGGATGAGTTTGGGGCAAGGCTACTGTAACAGGATGAGTTTGGGGTGTGGCTACTGTAACAGGATGAGTTCGGGGTGTGGCTGCTGTAACAGGATGAGTTTGGGGCGTGGCTACTGTAACAGGATGAGTTTGGGGCGTGGCTACTGTAACAGGATGAGTTTGGGGCGTGGCTACTGTAACATGATGAGTTTGGGGCGTGGCTACTGTAACAGGATGAGTTTGGGGCGTGGCTACTGTAACAGGATGAGTTTGGGGTGTGGCTACTGTAACAGGATGAGTTTGGGGTGTGGCTACTGTAACAGGATGAGTTTGGGGTGTGGCTACTGTAACAGGATGAGTTTGGGGTGTGGCTACTGTAACAGGATGAGTTTGGGGTGTAGCTACTGTAACAGGATGAGTTTGGGGTGTAGCTACTGTAACAGGATGAGTTTGGGGTGTAGCTACTGTAACAGGATGAGTTTGGGGCGTGGCTACTGAAACAGGATGAGTTTGGGACGTGGCTACTGTAACAGGATGAGTTTGGGGTGTGGCTACTGTAACAGGATGAGTTTGTGGTGTGGCTACTGTAACAGGATGAGTTTGGGGTGTGGCTACTGTAACAGGATGAGTTCGGGGTGTGGCTGCTGTAACAGGATGAGTTCGGGGCGTGGCTACTGTAACAGGATGAGTTTGGGGCGTGGCTACTGTAGCAGGATGAGTTTGGGGCGTGGCTACTGTAACAGGATGAGTTTGGGGTGTGGCTCCTGTAACAGGATGAGTTTGGGGTGTGGCTGCTGTAACAGGATGAGTTCGGGGTGTGGCTGCTGTGACAGGATGAGTTCGGGGCGTGGCTACTGTGACAGGATGAGTTCGGGGTGTGGCTACTGTAACAGGATGAGTTTGGGGCGTAGCTACTGTAACAGGATGAGTTTGGGGTGTGGCTACTGTAACAGGATGAGTTTGGGGCGTGGCTACTGTAACAGGATGAGTTTGGGGCGTGGCTACTGTAACAGGATGAGTTTGGGGCGTGGCTACTGTAACAGGATGAGTTTGGGGTGTGGCTGCTGTAACAGGATGAGTTTGGGGTGTGGCTGCTGTAACAGGATGAGTTCGGGGTGTGGCTACTGTAACAGGATGAGTTCGGGGCGTGGCTACTGTAACAGGATGAGTTTGGGGCGTGGCTACTGTAACAGGATGAGTTTGGGGCGTGGCTCCTGTAACAGGATGAGTTTGGGGCGTGGCTCCTGTAACAGGATGAGTTCGGGGCGTGGCTCCTGTAACAGGATGAGTTCGGGGTGTGGCTGCTGTAACAGGATGAGTTCGGGGCGTGGCTACTGTGACAGGATGAGTTCGGGGTGTGGCTACTGTAACAGGATGAGTTCGGGGTGTGGCTACTGTAACAGGATGAGTTTGGGGCGTGTCTACTGTAACAGGATGAGTTCGGGGTGTGGCTACTGTAGCAGGATGAGTTTGGGGCGTGGCTACTGTAACAGGATGAGTTCGGGGTGTGGCTACTGTAACAGGATGAGTTTGGAACGTGGCTACTGTAACAGGATGAGTTTGGGACGTGGCTACTGTAGCAGGTGGATAGTTTGGGGTGTGGCTACTGTAGCAGGTGGATAGTTTGGGCATAGCTACTGTAACAGGATGAGTTTGGGACGTGGCTACTGTAACAGGATGAGTTCGGGGTGTGGCTACTGTAACAGGATGAGTTTGGAACGTGGCTACTGTAACAGGATGAGTTTGGGACATGGCTACTGTAGCAGGTGGATAGTTTGGGGTGTGGCTACTGTAGCAGGATGAGTTTGGGGTGTGGCTACTGTAGCAGGATGAGTTCGGGGTGTGGCTACTGTAGCAGGATGAGTTCGGGGTGTGGCTACTGTAGCAGGATGAGTTTGGGATGTGGCTACTGTAGCAGGTGGATAGTTTGGGCGTAGCTACTGTAACAGGATGAGTTTGGGCGTGGCTACTGTAGCAGATGGATAGTTTGGGGTGTGCTACTGTAGCAGGATGAGTTTGGGGCAAGGCTTCTGAGTTTGGGGTGTGCTACTGTAGCAGGCGGGGAGTTTGGGGCGTGGTTACTGTAGCAGGATGAGTTTGGAGTGTGGCTACTGTAGCAGATGGATAGTTTGGGACATGGCTACTGTAGCAGATGGATAGTTTGGGACATGGCTACTGTAGCAGGATGAGTTTGGGGTGTGGCTACTGTAGCAGATGGATAGTTTGGGACATGGCTACTGTAACAGGATGAGTATGGGGTGTGGCTACTGTAGCAGGATGGATAGTTTGTGGCATGGCTACTGTAGCAGGCTGAGAGTTTGGGGCGTGTCTACTGTAGAAGGATGAGTTTGGGGTGTGTCTACTGTAGCAGGATGAGTTTGGGGTGTGGCTACTGTAGAAGGATGAGTCTGGGGCGTGTCTACTGTAGCAGGATGAGTTTGGGGTGTGGCTACTGTAGAAGGATGAGTCTGGGGCGTGTCTACTGTAGAAGGATGAGTTTGGGGCATGGCTACTGTAACAGGATGAGTTTGGGGTGTGGCTACTGTAGAAGGATGAGTTTGGGGCGTGTCTACTGTAGCAGGATGAGTTTGGGGTGTGGCTACTGTAGAAGGATGAGTCTGGGGCGTGTCTACTGTAGCAGGATGAGTTTGGGGCGTGGCTACTGTAGAAGGATGAGTTTGGGGTGTGGCTACTGTAGAAGGATGAGTTTGGGGCGTGTCTACTGTAGCAGGATGAGTTTGGGGTGTGGCTACTGTAGAAGGATGAGTTTGGGGCGTGTCTACTGTAGCAGGATGAGTTTGGGGTGTGGCTACTGTAGAAGGATGAGTTTGGGGCGTGTCTACTGTAGCAGGATGAGTTTGGGGCGTGGCTACTGTAGAAGGATGAGTTTGGGGTGTGGCTACTGTAGAAGGATGAGTTTGGGGTGTGGCTACTGTAGCAGGATGAGTTTGGGGCGTGTCTACTGTAGAAGGATGAGTTTGGGGCATGGCTACTGTAACAGGATGAGTTTGGGGTGTGGCTACTGTAGAAGGATGAGTTTGGGGTGTGGCTACTGTAACAGGATGAGTTTGGGGCATGGCTACTGTAGCAGGCTGAGAGTTTGGGGCGTGTCTACTGTAGAAGGATGAGTTTGGGGTGTGGCTGCTGTAGAAGGATGAGTTTGGGGTGTGGCTACTGAGTTTGGGGCATGGCTACTGTAGCAGGCTGAGAGTTTGGGGCGTGTCTACTGTAGAAGGATGAGTTTGGGGTGTGGCTACTGTAGAAGGATGAGTTTGGGGTGTGGCTAATGTAGAAGGATGAGTTTGGGGTGTGGCTACTGTAGAAGGATGAGTTTGGGGCGTGGCTACTGTAACATGATGAGTTTGGGGTGTGGCTACTGTAACAGGATGAGTTTGGGGTGTGGCTACTGTAGCAGGATGAGTTTGGGGCGTGGCTACTGTAGCAGGATGAGTTTGGGGTGTGGCTACTGTAGCAGGATGAGTTTGGGGTGTGGCTACTGTAGCAGGATGAGTTTGGGGCGTGGCTACTGTAACAGGATGAGTTTGGGGTGTGGCTACTGTAGCAGGATGAGTTTAGGGCGTGGCTACTGTAGCAGGATGAGTTTAGGGTGTGGCTACTGTAGCAGGATGAGTTTGGGGTGTGGCTACTGTAGCAGGATGGGTTTGGGGTGTGGCTACTGTAACAGGATGAGTTTAGGGTGTGGCTACTGTAGCAGGATGAGTTTAGGGTGTGGCTACTGTAGCAGGATGAGTTTGGGGTGTGGCTACTGTAGAAGGATGAGTTTGGGGCGTGGCTACTGTAACATAATGAGTTTGGGGTGTGGCTACTGTAGAAGGATGAGTTTGGGGTGTGGCTACTGTAGCAGGTGGGGAGTTTGGGGCGTGGCTACTGTAACAGGAATAGTTTGGGGCGTGGCTTCTGAGTTTGGGGCGTGGCTACCGTAGCAGGATGAGTTTGGGGTGTGCTACTGTAACAGGATGAGTTTAGGGCGTAGCTACTGTAACAGGAAGAGTTTGGGGCGTGGCTACTGTAGCAGGATGAGTTTGGGGTGTGCTACTGTAACAGGTCTATATCTGAGCAGCAATAATAGTGACACTTGCCTTAGAAAACTAGGACAAAAACTGCATTTGTGTGACAGACTAAACAATCTTTCAACATCTATATGTGGCCTCGGCATGTATCGGTTTGTACCTCAGAGACATGACAAAACACTGCATCACAGAAAAACCTTATCTTCTACAAAGCTTCAGAACAGGAACCCAGAAAACAAAACACATGTTTGTTTGTTTCTGTGTAAATATATCCTGCACAAATCATACTGAACTTGAGGCGTCCTGTCACAAGTTAATTCCCCTGTGCGCTCTTCTGAGGGAAGAGTAGAATCCAGCACTGAACATTTATAGCAGGACCCCGTCTGTTTTCCCCGTCACAGCGTTGAGACAGACAGCACATAATCAAAGACAATCGCTCATCTGAGTAAAGGACAAATCCCACCAGGCACTGCTTCGCCTAACGATCGCTTCTGATGCTTTGCTACGAATCCAATTGTATTTTATGACCCAACGATGGCACTTGGATATCATGGAGAGACTCTTTTTACAATCCAATTAATTCCTAACAGATCAAATCACATCAGAACCTTCAGTTCATTTTTTTTTCATGTTGAATATCCCGTCTCACTTATAAATACGTCATATTATTGTAAAGGTAAATTTAAACTTAATTACAAATGCCATTTCATATTGACATTAATGTGTTCTTCTGTTACTTTGGCAAACGTCGGTACAGTCATAAAAATACAATTTCCAAATTTTAGCAGCTGGATCATTCCTGTGATGCAACTCTGAGTTTGAGCAGAGCAAATTTCTTCCAGATTCTGTAATTTGCATGGCACGCATATTCATATTTAAGCTGTTAAACTTTATTACTAGTTGATTATTATTTGCTTGTTTCATATTCTTTTATATTTCAGTTTCATATTCTGAAATCAAACTCATTTGATCAAACATGATGTAATGTTTCAACAGTCACACAAAACAATCCATCAGATCCATGTACTTACTGATGTTCGTGCAGCTATTTTCCCTCCAAAATGATGTCACTTCCTGGAAGATGATGTCATTAGGATTTGGGATTTTGCCTGGCTTTTGTTAGGATTTTACTAAAAAATAAAGACAGGATGGATACTGATTCCAAAACAAATAACATGAAATTATGAAGTATGAAAGTATTCTAATGTGATTTGTGGGTATAACTTTTTTCAACAATAGTAAGACGTGTACGATGTGGCCATGAAAATATAGCCTATTTTATAATAGCAGAATGATCTGGCTATGCCAACTATTTAGTGATCCAGTGAGAATTTTTAATTGGGCAATTTAATTTGGTGTTTCATGGGAATTCAGCTGGTTAATTCTACTAACAGAGGCATGAGCAAAGCATATCTAATTAAATCAAGACCAATTTCTGAGCATATTTGTCACATTGGTGGTTCTTTTATGCTAATGAGGTATTATGAATGAGATGGATATTTTGAAGGCGTGTGAACTAATAAAACCCTGGATTCAGAAACGTTGATGCCTTCTGTAGCTTGCTTGGAAAAAGCCACTCTTGACCTTTCCTCAGATCACAGATCAGCCATATAGAGCTCCTGCCGGCATCTAATCACAATCTGTCAGCTGATAAAGTGCACAAACACACGTGCCGTATATACTCAGCCAGCTCCATAAAGCAATTTCGCAGGGAAATTCATTTTTCTCTAAAAATGGGTGACATTAGAAGAGGGAATGTGCAGATAATCCAGCATGTGGAATGGCTTCTCTGAATGGCCGCTCCTGACAGCACCATAAGGGAGATATTTTTCCTGAGTTTTCTAAAATCAATTCCTGTTAACAGAGCCTGGGAACAACATTTCTGTCACGGAAGCAAGCTGGTGAATAAACATACTCCCAAATCCACGCAGTTCTTGTGGTGTAACCTCATTAAATGCATTGTTTAAAATGACTACTAATGACTAACTAATTCTGAAAATCAAACTACTGATTGATTTACACTGACAGAACATCACAAAATAAACCCACTATTTAATGAACATTATAAAGACATTTACAGAATGTGAAGTATGTAAGAAAAAAATGAAAGCATTTCTCACAATAAGGTTTCAAGGTTCTTTTTAAGGGGCTACTTAGACTTGCTCTTTTGGTGTACTATGCAAAAAGTAGTACATGCAAAAACCCACACCTTTCATTATTTACCAGACTCATCTGGAAATCCTTATGGTTATGACATCAAAATCACGTGCTCATTAACTTGCACCTCTCGCAAACGTTTCTGATAACGGCATAACGTCTGGTCACCATTGCAGCTCAGACATTAACATACTGACTGACATAAAGCAGCCGAACAATGTAGTATTTTTGCATGTCGTTTACAAATCCAGTCACAATTCCAGTGGCTTGTTCTTTCTCAAAATCTGGAACTGAAAAAACTTGTAATTTTTGTTTGCCATTTTTTTGTGTGTGCAATATGCATCAGATGGTCAGTTATACTAATTATTTTTGCATAGCTATGCCTATTTAGTATTCAAAGTATTTAGTATTCATTTCACATGCAAATATGTGAGCCAATCCTAGATAATTTACATACAGAGATGGTGAAGTTACAGTAGCAAAAACAGCCATAAAAACTAAATGAAAAGCAGACTTTAGGGAGGAAAAAATAAAACTTTAGTCCTAACGGTCAGAGAGAAAGCAGAAACTGCTTTAGTGCAAGACACTATAAGCAGACAAAGACCCTTTCAAATCTGTATGAGAATATAGTACAACCTTTTAAAATGACAGTCATCATTTTAATAATCAAGAACTAATTCATTTTGTGATTGGTGAGCAATTAACAGCAGAGAGAGACACGCTCCGTCTCAGAAACCCCTGATGTGCTGTTCTGTCTCAATCGCTCGCTCTCTTCATGTCTCGCGCTTCTTCTGTTCATTCACAGGTCCCTTGTCACCTCTCTTAGTTCCCTATAAAACCTTCCCTTAAAGTGGAAGTTAGAAGAGCAGCACAATGTGGCTTTTCATAATGATCAGCCTGGTCAAACCAAACCCATAAATCACTCCAGCACAAATACAACCAAACTGCACAATCCACTGCCTTTAAATATACAGGCGCAGTGAAAGTAGGTTTGGAAATCAATGCATTTCATTTCCGTTGCATGTTCCTTACGCTGCCTGTCCTCATTTTCATTCCACTCACAATGGATAAACAGCCTGAAACTTGGAAAAGTGCGAACAGGAGAGCTGAAGAGTGTTTTTTTTTTATTTTTTTTATTGTGGCTTAATGAAAAATGAAACCACATTGGCCTCTTTTAAAAGTCCTATAAACTCTTTCAGGAACAACAGAAGAAAGGTGGTTTTGTGATAGAAAGGTGATTACATATATTTCCATTCAAAGTTTTCATAGTTACCTTCGTTTAAAGTTCTTCTTCATGTGCTTTAGTATGTTAGTGAACGCTTCAAATAAGTGTACTTCTTTAAACATTTAAAATAGTTTAAAATACGATTTTTAAATTGACATTATTACAAAATGCACTTTGTAAACAGTCATGGAAGTGCACTTGTAAGTACACTAAAAGTACATATTCAATAAAATTAATCAAATCTTTGTCACAAGGGTTGAGATGTGGGCGTGGCACTCAAGTGTATGCAGATGAGCATGAGAGGGGCGGGGTTTAAGTGGACTAAATGACTGGAGAAGACCTGCATACTTCACCAGAGAGAAGTCTGTCAGTTCCACTGGAAGATCCAGTTGATTAAACATTACGAGGTCTAAACATTTAAAAAAATTAAACATATGCACAGATGAATTGTCCATAACAAGATCTATGACATGCATTTAGAAAATAGGGTGATTTTTTATTTCATGCTGATTTCATTCTGAAGGGTTTTCCATTAATTCAAGAGTTAAGAGAATATGAAGCAGAACCTGTAGAGAAGAATAATTCTGTGCTTTTGAAGCTGTTATTTCCTCATAGATATTACATTTCTTCAGCACACACTGCAACATTGTTCAAGCTCATTTGAAACGATGGCAATCAAGCCCATCTAATGACGGTCACTATGGAGACCAACAGAACTGCTGTGAACCAACACTCCATTTCCATTTTCCTCAGAATGCTTGCTGTTTGTTTGCTGTAGAAACTCAATGTTCTTGTCTGGGTCTCTGTTAATTTGTACTTTAGGACATCTGGAGTGGAAAGTGCTTGTTAGTGCTACTTAGAGTCACTATTTTAGGGATAGTGATTTAAGAAAACCTTTAAACATCATTGTGTAATCGTCCTGCGCAGACATGAATGAATCCTCAAATAATGAAAATAACAACCAAGCATTAATTAAAGGGTTAGTTCAACCAAAAATGGAAATTCTGTCATTAATTACTCACCCTCGTGTCGTTCTACACCTGTAAGACCTTCGTTCATCTTCAGAACACAAATTAAGATATTTTAGTTGAAATCCGATGGCTCAGTGAGGCCTGCATAGGGAGCGATGACATTTCCTCTCTCAAGATCCATTAATGTACTAAAAACATATTTAAATCAGTTCATGTGAGTACAATGGCTCAATATTAATATTATAAAGCCACCAGAATATTTTTGGTGCGCCAAAAAAACAAAATAACGACTTATATAGTGATGGCCGATTTCAAAACACTGCTTCAGGAAGCTTCGGAGCATTATGAATCTTTTGTGTCGAATCAGTGATTCGGATCTCCTATCAAACGGCTAAACTGCTGAAATCACGTGACTTTGGTGTTCTGATCCACTGATTCAATTCGTAAAGCTCTGAAGCAGTGTTTTGAAATTGGCCCATATATATTGTTCAAAAGTCGTTATTTTGTTTTTGGGCACACAAAAAGTATTCTTGTCGCTTTATAATATTAATATTGAACCACTGTACTCACATGAACTGATTTAAATATGTTTTCAGTACATTAATGGATCTTGAGAGAGGAAATGTCATTGCTCCCTATGAAGGCCTCACGGAGCCATCGGATTTCATCAAAAATATCTTAATTTGTGTTCTGAAGATGAATGAAGGTCTTACGGGTGTGGAACATGAGGGTGAGTAATTAATGACATTATTTTTGGGTGAACTAAACCTTTTAGTGTCCCGAAACATTACAGTTTAAGTAGTCCTAGTATGATGCTAACACATTTAGCATGAAACTAACATGTTGTTAGCATAATTGTTAAGTTTTTGCTCCTAATTCGTGCCTAATCCAAGACCTCGTAATTGTCAATTGAATGAGCAATCACTCACCGCTGAGGGAGAATATAATCTCATTTTATTGATAAGAAAAGAGAGAATATATAGAAAGAGTACAAGGGGTGTAGTATAGGTTCAGCCAATGAGAGAGAGAATACATCATATAGCTCATGGTATAGGAATGTGATACATATAGAAAAACAAGTCTAAATATGGTCATCTCCTGATTAACTATCCAGGAGTTCCTTGCTATCCCAAAGACCTTCTCCTATGCTTTGTAATACAAAAAGCAAGGGACCATTCCCTGTCTCCCATTCTAGCCTAGTAGAGCCTTGTTCCTTATATGGAAATGGTTCCAGTACATAAAGAAAACCATATGTTTAAACATAGGATAGCTTCAACCGTGAACAAAGAAACCTCTGTCTACTTTCCTTCAATGCTGAGACCAACATAAAATCTATCAATAATGTTAATATTATTAGCATGATGTTAACACAGCAAACATGTTGTTAGCAAAATCTTAACATAATTAGCATGTCGCTACCATTATGCTAGCATAATTAACATGTTGGCTACATCCAAAAACTGGAAAATGCTGCCTTCGGAGGGCACAAAGCATCAAGGCACGTCCAAATCCAATGTAAGCTTCACTTCCTGTTTCCTGAGATACCTTCGTCTACTCGATGTCTGAAGGCAGCATAGATGTATCCTTTATTTTAACAAGATGCTAATATGTTTAAAATTATGCTAACATGGATAACATGCTATTAACGTGATGCTAGTATGTTTTAATATTTCACTAGATGTTGCTAACATCTTTTAGCATGTTTTAACATGTAGCAAATATGATTTAACATGTTGTTAGCATTATCATAACACATTTTGACTTGTTTTTATCAAGTTTGAATAATTAGTTAGTATTAATTAGTAATAATTAGTTTTATGTTCTGATTCATATTCTCTTTACTCTTTCATTTGATTGCTGTTAACATGCAATAAAGTGTCCCATAAACATTACATTCAGTTTAAGTAGTGTTTGCATGATGATAGCACATTTAGCATGATGCTAACACGATAAACATGTTGTTAGCATTATGTTAATTTAATTAACATGTTGTTAGCAAGATGCTAACATGACAAATATGTTGTTAGCTAAATGCTAACATAATTATCATGTTGTTAGCATCATGTTTGCTAGCATGGTTTTAGCAAAATTCTAATACATTTAGCATTATGCTAATACGGTTAACAAGTCGTTAATGTGATGCTAGCATGTTTGAACTCTTCACTAGACATTGTTAGCATCTGTTAGCATTTTTTTGCATGTAGCTAATATGATTTAGCATATTGTTATCATGATAATAGTTTTATACCCTGCTGAAAAATCCAGCTAAAACCAGCCTAAGCTGGTCAGGCTGGTTTTTGCTGGTCTCTCAGCCTGGTCATAGCTGGAGGGGTTTTGGTTAGCTAGGACACTGGGAGGCTGGGAGACCAGCTTAAACCAGCTAAGACCAGCCAACAAGCTTAGACTGGTTTTAGTTGGATTTTTCAGCAGGGTCATGTTTTAATAATTAGTTATGTGTTTTTAACACTTAAGTATACACTTTTAAAGTATATCATTTCAGCAATATGCATACTTCTTTATTTCTCAAGTGTTTGCCTGCAGTTAGCACCAGTCTTGATGCACATATGACACACTGCATGTGTGATGGAGTTTACTTTCTTCAGCCGCATGTGTCGTTCACTGCCAATATGTGACAGCAGACGGCGGGCGACTGTCCCGCAGCGTCCGTCTGTCCAGAGAGGCCGCTGTCATTCACTCAATGACACACTGAAGGAAATCCAACATTTACTTTGCAAAGGCGGGATGTCACGTTCCTGGTTTGCTTCATGAGTGACACGTCCCGTCACCTGTGTGGCCCTTATTTAGAATGACAGGAAAAGGAATAAAAATGGACCTGACAGCTTTTCACAGGAAACAGCTACTTGTCAGGCTCTGATTTGAACATTCACAAAACGCTCCATTTTCTTGCACTGAATGACACGTCTGTCGGCGGCTGTAATGATTGCTCAAGTCATCTGTGAGGTTTGGCATAAATACATGTGAGGGTCATGAAAAAGCTTTCAGCTGATGTAAAAAAAAAAAAGGTAGCAAACACGGTAAAGCAGGAGTGGATGTACAATGTTATTACTATAAGTCAGAGATTAGCACAACACTACTTACTCATGAAAAGTGTATCAGGTAATTCTTGCAGTATGTATATCTGATATATCTTCTGTTTTGATTTCTATTAGTTCAACTTTTCTGGACCTCAGCAGTGTATTGATAATACACGGTCCTAGTACTGAGCCTTGTGGTACTCCACACTGAACTTGTGATCGGTAGGACACAATCTGCATTGTAAAAAGCACTAACTTGACTTAACTTGACTTATTGAAAGTTAGCAAGCAAAATAAACTCCATCACACATGCAGTGTGCATTATGTGCTTCAAGACTGGTGCTAACTGCAGGCAAACGCTTGTGAAAGAAGAAGTACACTTATTACAGAAATAACAAACTTTAAAATAAAATATAAAGATGCTAAAATAACTTGATAAGAATCACCTTTAATCATATTAGCATCGCCTAGCTACATGCTGATACATGCTAAGAACAATGCTAACAGATGCTAGCAATTTTAGTAAAACATATTAGCACAATAATAAACATATTAGCATATTGCTAATATAGCAACATGTGAATAGTGTTAGCATTATGCTAATTGTGCTAACATGACGTTAACAATGTGCTAATTAAATATTATGCTAACAACGTGTTTATTATGCTAGCTTCATGGTTGCAACATGGTAAATGTGTTAGCCTCAAACAGTGAAAAATGTCTGTCATAAATTTGAGGTAAACTGCATGATTTAATGATCTGCAATAGGTCCATCTGGTTTAACGCTTGATTATTCTCTTATACACGATCCTACATGAAATGTTATTGTTGTTGTTTTCCAGTGTATCCCTTGTCCACATTTTCCATCAACATGTGATGCTGGAAAGAAAACACTGTAATTATTTTAAATAATCAGATCACATAGGCTACACATATTTTCTGCAGTTTCATAATAAATGTGGGTGTTTTCACAGCTGTCTTGTTTGGAGCGCTTGTTTAGGAACCTGCTGCCTTTTCTTTCATAGTTCAGTTCGTTTATGCGACTATGAACATGTCACAGTCACGCTCGGATCCGCACCAAAATAATCGTCCCGAGAACGCCTCAACTCTGGAGCGGCACGCTTGTGCTGAGGAAGCAATTCGACTCAATGGACCAAGCTGTATCATTATTCATTCATAATGGGATTCTGCTGGTGAACACATTACTTATCGCAGTTAGAAAACCAAAAAGAAACTCTTCTGACTGATTTTCTCTGATCTTTTCTCTTGCAAGAATGTTGTCTGGGTGAAGCCTTGATTCCTGCTGTAACACATTCTCTCTTCTTCAACAAATGACCCATAAATGTACACAAGCACAATTTAGTAAATTCAACTTAATTTACTGTTTATCCAATTTAGTTGTCCAATGTATTTGAACTGACAGGAAAAAAAAAACGAGAAAAAAAAAAAAAAAACGGTTATATTACCTTTTGGGAGTAAATAAAACTAAAAAAGCTCATGCAAAAAAGAAACAAAAACTAATGAGATGCATTTTCTATTCATTCGGCGCCATTACCAAAATGTGGATCAAATCTAATTTAATTTCTACTGTAATTATGACTTGAGACTACCAAGCTGCTTGTTTTCAAACTGTATGTTTGAGATAGGAAAAAGATTTTATTATTTTAATATATTAGTAATATTTAATAAATTAGTTTTAAAGGGGCTATATGTAGGAATTTTCATTTATTTATTTTTTTATTATTGCCAATATGTGAACAGCTTGTAACGAAACTTAAAAAATGAGAGGTTGCAACTAGAGATGCACCGATACTAAATTTCTCTGCCGATACCAACAGCTGTTTATTAAGAATGATGACGATACCGATTTTTCTTAAGGAAAAAAAAAATCTCTCCCAAATAATGCTGCAAACTATATAGAGTTTTACAATAATGCTGCAAACTCATTTGGTACACTAATATATTAGAGGTTCAGCTGTACAAACGGTAGATTTCATAAGCACTTTTTTTCATGACAAATTTATTCAAACATATAATTAACAGTAAATAAGCTCCTTGTATATAACCGCAGTAGCTAAGGAACTGTGAACATTTGAAAACATTCCTAAGGTAAATGTGACGTTATGTGACATATTGTTCACAAGCTGTTTTATTGATGTCTTTCAGCGGTTGAAACACAGATTAAGTGATTACATGAGACATGATACATTTTGGTAAGTTGTACTGTATCTTTCAACATACCTTCTGATGTTCATGCATGTGTTTCGATATGTAACTCGCGCTCCATGCTGCCGCTTGCACTACGGCGATCTGTCACGTCACAGTTAAGAGTATCAAAACACCATTTACTCTTTGAATCTAGTGAAAAAATGAACAGAATTTGAAAACTGAGACTGTGTTTCTTATCAGGAGTAACAAAGCACAAAGCTCTTTGTTATTATTGGGAGAGGCTACATTTGATGTAGGGGGAAAAAATGCAAACCTGGCAGCCCTGGCTTAAACTACAGGTCATTCATAGGGTCAAAAAGAGCTTAATTCAACACGAGAGAGATTTTCTTCAAACACAGTATGAGTTGCAGTCTTTCCACACTCTTTTGATTGACAGGATATAGTCGTCCGATGGCTGATAGTGATAATAATCGCTTTTATCAGCTGATATTGATTGTTAGCCAATATATCAGTGCATCTCTAGTTGCAAGGCTATCTCATGACCAATTCGTATGTATTTTATGAGGTGGCGAATTTGTACAAATTTGTATGACCTCACTCATACAAATTCATATGATTTGTCTAAACCCCAGTGACGGTAGGTTCAGGGGCAGGGCTAGGGGTAGGTCATTGGTATGAATTCATACAAATTAGCAACCTCTTAAACAGTGGTGTATAAAGTACTCGAAAACCATACTTGAGTAAAAGTATAGATATCTTGCCAGAAATTGACTTTGGTAGAAGTTAAAGTTGCTGTTTAGAATGTTACTTTTTTTAAAGTATGTGATATTTTTTGTACTTAAGTATGAAAAGTATTTTTTTGATATTAAATGTACTTAAGTATTGAAAGTAAAAGTACAAGTAAATGTAAAATACAAAAGGAGCAAAAACAATATTAAAAATTGTTCTATACACAATTTGAGCAGCAAGATTGTGTTCAGTTTTAACTCTCTTACATTTTGTTTCTTTAAATTGGCTAAAGGTTTATTGTAATTTTTATACATAAAAATACTAATATATTAATTATACATTGCTGATTCGTTCATGTTAATTTATAGTGCATTATAACTAATGCAAGAGACAACTTTAAAATGTTAAAATGTAAATGATGAAATTAAAAATGAACAATACTTTTATTAACCTTATTTAATGTTACAAATTTACTCTTATTGTAAAATGTTACTATTTCATATAAATCCAAACAGTCATGCTTAAAAATTAGGATCTTTACACACAAAGGCATAGCATGGGTCTATTATATGTGTACTTTCACACATTATTTGGCTCTGTTTTAGAAAAATTGATGATTATCTAATCAAAATATGTGTTACAGTGCCGCTAAAAACTGAAATTGAATAGGCTACATTTCTGATTTGTTAAGCTTCTGTCGCTGTATGAGAATACAGTTTAAATATGCAACTTCGCCGGATAATGAATGCATAACAGCGAACAAATAATTATAAACTAATGCAAATGAATGGTAACAATCGTGGCATACAGTTGTTGTTGTTTTTTGTCACATTGTTTTAACCGCTTGAGGTTACTACTAATGTCTCAGCCTCGACGGCAAACATACTGTTCTCCACTAATGCAGCATCTAGTCAACAAACTAATTACTTTATAGTGATATGAAAACATGTACTGTAGTGTACATAACATACCGTTTTGTTGTCCGTTTTAAATCGTTTTGAAGTGTCCCGCTCTGTGCAGCGCGCAGCCTCACATCACGTGTCAAAAGAAACCATACAAGGCATCAGTGATAGTTTTTATTTCGCCTCTAGAGGCCGCTCTCGTAATGTCTCATAATCTATGCTCGTAATGACAGCGCACTTCTCAACCGCGGTTGTGCGAGCACTTGTTTGCACATGCTTGCTTGCAGTCTGTGTTCTTCCGACTTTATTTTGTAGTAAGTAACGAAAATGCTTTGGGAAAATGTATCGGAGTAAAAGTATATAATTTATTTAGGAAATGTTGTGGAGTAAAAGTTGACAGAAATATAAAAACTCAAGTAAAGTACAGATTCTCCCAAAAAATACTTAAGCACTGTAACAAAGTATTATTACTTCGTTACATTACACCACTGCTTTTAAAATACGTACGAATTGCTGTGAGATCGGGTTGGAGGATGTCTGTGAAAGCCTATAGACTGATTTTTATGTAAAGGACTGAGGACGTTTTTGGCGGGAATATCAAAAGCATGTGATGTTTACATACACTCCCGAGAGTCTTTCTTCTGTTCAATGACACATGAAATGTGTCGCTTCCAAAGGTATTTCCAACTTCTTTTTATTTCTAAGCAAAAACTTAAAAAAAGAACTCAGTCAAGGCCTTGAATCACCAGTACGAGCACGAGCCATAAATTGTTGGCTGCAGTTCAGTTGACGGCCACCGGTGTCGCTAAAAACAGCTGTTTCTGAATCTTACATACAGCCCCTTTAAGTCACCCAACGCCCCCTACTGAGCCCTGGCGCTCTTGTTGAGAACCACTGCTCTACAAGCACTGTAACAAAGCAGTAGATGCTGTGATGGACGTAGAACGATAAGCCAGAGCGGTAATGATCCGTTAATTAACTGGATATAAGCCGTTATAAGCCAGAAGCTGAAAGGGCTGTAATAGAGCTGCTTATCGCATGATGGTGAGCTGATCTGGCATTGTGAGAGCTGTTTGTGTGCTCATTTATAGCTGTCACCACACACACACACACACACACACACACACACACACACACACAGTGATCACCTAATGCAGCGTAACAATACTAATGGTGCAGATACCTCGTCCATTTTGGACATGATTACACTAAATAACCCTCAAAGCAGCTCATGTTTCATCAAGTGAGACAGGGCGAAATCAGATGAAAAGAGTCTGCAAATAATTGCAATACAACTCAAACTTAGAAAAAGTGAACACATGCAAAGGTTTCAATGAGAACCAATGGATTTGCTGTCTGATTCCATAGCAGAACCTTGTAAGCTCCACTTTTTTATACATACTGCAGCTTTAAAGAACCCATAAATCAATGAATTGATTAAATAAATCTGTCTTAATGCAGTTCCAAATTATTTCATTTTGGCATCATCTTGTCTGTGACGTCTCTCCTAAAATTCCTCAGCAGAAAAATAATGATGGACTTCAAGCACTGTGATGTAAATGACAATGATGCTTAAGCTCTCGGGAACACATCATTTCCATCCAAACACAATGTTTAACTAAATATGCGCATCCTGCTGATTAGCATAAAAATGCCTGAGAGTAAATGAACAAGTTTATGGAAGGTGCTTCACAGAGCCAGAAGCTGATTTATGATTCTGCCTCCTGATCCAAATTTAATGCTGTATAATGTGCAATTTTTAAGACAATAAAAACTAGATTTTCACATTTTCTTGAGGAAGGTGCTGGCCTCAATGCATTTAATCATCCACCAGGTGAAAAACGTGAATCACAAACGGTGCACAAAATCAACGCTTTATTGTCAGTCCAGTTATATTATTATCATTATTATCATACTTTTTTATACAACAGTCCTTTCTGGTTCATGAATCTGATTGGCTGAGAGATGTGCAATATTCTAGTGATAACAGCACTCCTACATTTTTACCGTTTGTATCACTACGCTTGAAGCGACTATCATGGAGGTCGAAAAAATCCACCATATGTTTTGCAAATACTACACTTGTTGTACCACAAACTATAGTTTTAAGTTTTTTAGGTGAGAATGTAGTTGTTTAGACCTGAAAAATGAGACTCATATTTAATCATAGCGCCTATTTTACAATTTGTTTAGATGTTTTCCGAGATGCGAGTTCCAGGCCGTCAGCGGTCGTTCAGTGCTCGAGTACCCGCCTAGAACAGCTTCATCTCGGCCAGTGCTTCAGAGATTTGCCGCTGGCTCTTATAGTGGTTAAACATGAGATATAATTAATTTTGGGTACATAAAATGGGCAATCTTTGGTCTTGTTGCGCAATAAATATTACTTTATATAAATAATATGTTGTATTTGGTATTGAGATAGGGTCCATTAGTACGTAATATGGATTGAGTGACAGTTACAGGCGGCAAACATTACAAGTGAATGAGTCAGTCGCACAAGACTTTTAAATTGAAAGGGACTTTTGTAAACAGGATGTTGTTTTAGCGCTGTATGTTATGGAAAATTCCCTTAACTGTAAAAATACAAATACAAAGATTGCTTTCCTCAGCGGACATTCAAACGGATTTTTATAATGGATATAATATTATGGACATTATTATGGATATTATTCCTTTGTTACTAGTCCTAAAGTGACATTTTAGAATTAGTAACGGAGGATTGGTCAAACTGTCAACTTGAGATTTGAATCTGTGGTGGAAGGAAGTAGTTCTGCACAAAAGAGGGTTTTAAAGACACTCTGTTGTTATTTCGTATTTATTTACACACTTGTGCCGTCAAACTGTTTTATAAACACAATATCACATGAGCAGCCATGTGATATCGCTCTATATCAGCATGGCTGTGATTACCTACAGCACTCGGCCTGCGCTTAAACTCGTTAAATTTCGAGAAAAAAGTTGAGATAAAATGTTGAGAATAAACTCGTTAAATTATGAGAAAGAACTCGTTAAATTTCGAGAAAAAAGTCAAGATAAAATGTTGAGAATAAACTCATTGAATTACGAGAAAAAAAATCTTTAAATTTCAAGAAAAAAGTTAAGATAAAATGTTGAGAATAAACTCGTTAAATTACGAGAAAAAAACTTGTTACATTTTGGGAAAAAAGTTGAGGTAAAATGTTGAGAAAAAACTCGTTAAATTATGAGAAAAAAACTCGTTAAATTTCGAGAAAAAAGTCGATAAAAAGTGTTGAGAATAAACTCGTTAAATTGCGAGAAAAAAGTCGTAAAATTACAAGAACAAATTCGTTAAATTATGAGAAAAATGTCGTTAAATTTCAAGAAAAAAAGTTGAGATAAAATGTTGAGAATAAATTATTCTCGTAATTTAACAAATTTGTTCTCGGAATTTATTCTCGAAATGTAACAACTTTAATCTTGAGATGGTTTTATTTTTTTTATTATTGCTTGGCCCTAATCCTCTTCCGTAATTTTAGGACCTTCATCTTCAACTTCAACAAAAACTTTTTTTTTTTTTTTTGTAACACTGCAATAAGGCTTCAATTGTTAACATTAGTTAACTGTTTTAATTAACTTGAACTAACAATGAACAATATTTCTACTGTCACATTCAGATTTGGTTTCAGTTTATTTTCCATGTACTCTTAGTTTGGATTTCATTATTTCCTGTTTCCTGTCTGGTTTCTAAATGTTCTTATGCATTGTCATAGCGACTTATTGTTTCACTGATTCCTTTCACCTGTCCCTGGTTTAGTTCTCATTATCCTGTATATTTATAGTTCTCAGTTTTGTTCAGGCCTGTTGCATGAAGCCGGTTTCAGCTGCTATCCAGGCAGTGGCGTAACTATGTTTTAAAAAGTGGGTGGGACAGGAGTAATGTGTGTTTTGGTGTATTGTAATTGTATTATTACAATAAATGCAGAAAATGATTGACATAGACCTAATTTTTAATATGATAGGTTCATCCTTATATCTACTACATTGTTAGTCTCAAGAGTTTTACATTAGTCAATAAATATGTGAATCCACGCCAAATGTTTCATTGTTCTGATGGACTAGCGGTAGAATTTTCATTCGGCGTGCTAGAGGTTCTGGGTTCTAATCTGCCCTTTTATAATTAATTAGATTTTTTTCTCATTAAAACCAAATATGTTCATCAGTGATTGTATATCAAGAGCAGGGACACGTTTATGTGCAGTTTGTTTTGTGATTTCACTGGAACGAATAGAGAGCCTCGTCCGTATAAAGACTGCGCAGTGTGCGCGAGCATCAAGAGAACACTGTTGTGCCACTAATAGCAGCAATGAGCAACATGATTTCAAAAACAACACATCCCAGCGCCAGATCGCCTAATATTTAACACAAATGAACAAATTGCTAATCAACGTTTATTTTGTAATAGATACATCCGTAACGCAAGATGTTTCAAAAAGTGGTGAGGACAATATCGACCCTGGCAAAAAGTGGTGGAGACATGTCCTACCCGTCCTACACGCAAATTACACCTATGTATCCAGGTAAGTTATCCCCGCTTGTTTCCTTGTTTTAATTTGTCAACGATTAGTCAACAAAGTCAACGATAACTCTAGACATACAAGGGAATGAACCGAAGTCAGAAAGAAGTCAGAAATCAAACTGGGGCAGTGCAAAACTTATTCCAGACATTCAGGGGCTTGTTCAAATCCCTAACCCGTGAGTAACAGTGATGCGCGACTTAACTAGTGTGGGAGTAATCCTCAGTGCCGTGTTTTTCTCCCTTAACATCCCGCGCTAATTCTGAAGAACCATCGTTCCACAACCATACATCTGTTTTTCCATATTCAGTGATTAAAATGGCTCCAAACAAACATGCGCAGCGCCCTTATCCGAGCGCGGGTTCTTTCCCGCAGTGGTGTGAATAAACTCCCAGGAGACGCAGTTTCAGCCCACTCAGTGGTTTCGGCACTGCTTAACCCTGACATGTCTTCCAGCTCCATTTCTCTGCTAATTGCCAGCTCTTCCTGTCGGTAATTAACTAATCCCATCGTGGCGGATGATTATCTGGGGTTCGAGAGCGATGCGACATTATCCCCCCCAATTCAGATGTTGTTGATTTTCACAGAGAGAGACTGCGGTTACGGCTATAAAAAGCATTCAAACGGCTTCACAAAACATTTTACTTATTAATTTGTGTCATCTTATCAGCGGTTTAAGAGCTAGAAACACAGAGAAAAGTGGTAACACTTTACAATAAGGTTCTTTTTAACATTAGTTCACTAACATGAAGTTAATTTCAGCATTTACTACTACATTTCTGTGTGTTATCTTTAATAAATGCACTGTAAAATATCATTAGTATGAACATTTCATTAACTAACATTAAGGATGGTTAATAAAGGTGTAAAAATATATTGTCCTTAGTTCATGTTGGTTAATGCATTAACTAGTGTTAACAAATCAGACATGTGTTGCCCGAAAAGCAATATAAAATAAGCATAACATTTGCATGCATTTACTTTATAAAAACATAATGTGTCTGTACATTTTTGTAGTTTCATAACATTGTAATTTTCAGTGCTGTCATGCTGATCTTTTATTATGTAAAGTGACAGCATCTAAATCTCAGTGTTGTTTGGTTTCCAGCGTCAGAAGAAAGGAAGTCATACTCATTTTCGTTTCTGGCTGGAGTATCTATTTAAGCTTGCTTGTTTTTGTCTCTCATGCCAGCGCTCTCCGATCCAGTGACGTTTATCTATACATCTACTGACAAACAGATGCTCTTTAAGAGGTTTATTTTAAGTGTTCAGTCAAGCATGAATCAAACTCGTGACCTCCGGCACTTACAGCAAGACTAAGTCACATCAGCTCATATTGAATATATAAATACGTCATATTAAATCAAATTCTGTGTGTATTCCAGCTTGAATTCACAGTGATTCGACTCAAACTCTCAAAAAACAGTCAAAAATAAACTTTAATGATCCATTTATAACTGAAACCTAGATAGAAGTCATTTTCACTTTTTGTGCGGAGGAATTTAATAATGATCAAATCTCTGCAAGTATGAAATATAAGTTGATGTTACAGTGTCAACAACATTAATGCATCATTGCTTTAGTAATTGTGCAGTTCCAAACATTATTTACAATGTTAACAAAAATATTTATTTGAAGTTGTAAATAAAACAAATATTATTCGAATATGTATGCTGTTGTTTTTTTCAGTGTAGAATTTAGACAGAACAAAACAAAATTAGAAAAGTGTTAAAAGTGACATTAAATAAAGATACTTAATGTCATCAATTCAATATTTCACAAAATATTTCTGTCTGTAAAGTTGTTCATAAACATGCTGTCATTATGTTGTTAGTGCACTCTAAAAAGTGCTGGGTTAAAAACAACCCAAGTTTGGTTGAAAATGGTCAAACTCAGAGATTAGGTTGCTTTGACCCAGCGGTTGGGTTAAATAGGCAACATACTGATTAGGGCACTTGTCATGCTTTCTGTGCACTTAGATGGACAGCAAGTGTCTGTGATTATTTCTCACCTTGACTGTGACCTTTTATTCTCTCCCTCTCTTCCTGTTAACTCCGTCTCACCCCGTTCCGTCTGAAAGTGTGTCCGTGCATTACACATTCCCCTCACTTCCTGCGCTATCTGTGGCCTGCATCTAAATCAGCACCTCTGCTCCATCTAATTACTGCAGGATCAAGCAAACTCATTCAGCCTGGCCGACTTGGACAAAGGATTTGTCTCTGGCTTAAAACAAAAGGCTGAGATAGCGGGCCGCCCTCCACCGTGGCATTCACACACACTCTGAATATATGAGGCCACTCAGCCTGTCACATGAAGGCATTGTGTCCCCGCGTGAGATCGATATCTGGACGTTTTCATTTAGTCCTGCAGAATATTGGGTTTCAAAAGTGCATGACTGAGAGCAGGGATGTGGTGTGCTGAAAATGTGGGCCAAGTTATCTATTTAAAGGAACACCAAAATGAAAAGGCTACATTTATTTTGATAACTACGTTAACTAACTCTCATTAATTGGCAACTTCATGTCAGCTGACTCTCAGAGTATTAGTCAAGAGCAGTGCACGCGCAACCAAATCAATTCAAAATGACAGCCAATCAGAAGAGACGGTGGGCGGAGTCTCTTTGCAAGCGCACTGCACTCGGAACCAAATCAATAAAAAATCACAACCAATCAGAAGAGAGGATGGGCGGAGTCTCTCTGCAAGCGCACTGCACTCGCAACCAAATCAATCCAAAATGACATCCAATCAGAAGAGACGGTGGGCGGAGTCTCTCTGAAAGCACATTGCATTCTTAATGAAATTGATAATCACATTAATACATAAGTATTAAATCATTAAAAAATACACACTGAGTAACTGAAACAATCTTTGTCATAGAATACACTTTTCCGATAGAGTGTAATGTAAGTTACAAAGCACATAGGCTCCCAAAAATGGACGGAGAACGCTGCTCCAGATCTGCCTAAAACACCTCGATCCAAGTCCAAATATCATTTCCAACCCAAAAGTTAGCTTGTCTTCTGATTAACATGGAAAACTTGTCTTTTATCATGTTGTGGCGTCAGATTGCTTCTGGTTAGGACACTGTGTAAATGAAGACAGGGTTTTGATTTTTGGCATTAAATATTCCAATAAATGCAATGTGCACTATAGCATTCAACACAGTCAACTAATATATTCCAGTTAAAGCACCAGTGTGAATTGCCAGAAATACAAATTAGCATTAAGACTTGGATGAATCATGGCAAATTGTGCTTGCAAATGTAAAAATGAGCCTGGCGATCATAAGTGAACCACTTCACGTCAGCGAGTTTTGCACGAAAAACATGCCATGACCATGATAATTAGTTAACGTGTTATTATATGCTGCTCTGGTGAAGCAAGTCAAGTGGCAGCTTGACAGGTGGAAATTAGCAATCTTGCACCTCGATCCAGAGAGCATTTGGTTCACGTTTATTTTTGGAAGCAGTTATTTTATCCCCGAGCACATGAAACCTCAGTAAGGTAACGCGAACCATCACCTGAACACCGGTGATCCACGCCGGGTTCCTCTCAGAGGGCAAGTGGGGACGTGGGTAATGTGAGATCTCTCTCATAAAGACCCGATTCAATTATTAACCAACTCCGCTTTCCCATTACTGTTGAGATTTGAGACACCCTGCAATTACTTCTTAACATTAGATTTCTATGTCTAGTCTGTGTAATAATTAAATGTTATCAAGAAAATCCATATGCTGCCAAGATAGTTTATCAGTTGCATTCACATAAAATATGAGGATTCTTAGTTATGTTTGTCTGATATGCGTTATACTAGCTGATGCCATCACCAAAAATCTTTGTAAAAAGACTGGAAAATCACTGGAAAACTGTACATGGTTTAATATTGCATTTTCACTGTAAAACGTTTTACTTTTGCTGTAAAATACTGCCAAATGTATGTTTTTTGCAAGTAAAAACTATAAATCACTACACTATTTAAGAGCTATAATCAGATCCCTGGTTCATCTACCAACCCAGAAAACGATTGATAAAAAAAAGGAGTGTTTTTGTCCAAGCGTCCTATTTTAAGTTGTTTTTCATGTGTCTGGAGACGGCGGCTAATATGGAAAAAATATTAGAACATTCACAGCATTTGACAGCAATCATAAACGTTATCCTGGAGTATATGGCTCTGTTTTGCATTTAAAGGGACACACACAAAAATGGCGCGTTTTTGCTCACACCCAAATAGGTGCAAATTTGACAAGCTATAATGAATGAAATTCTGGAGACACCAGAGACTTATAGTACATCTTATGAAAGGGGCATAACAGGTCCCCTTTAATAAAAATTCTGCAAATGATTCTTAATCAACATCTATCCTGGTCAAATAGACAATTTAATGTTATCTGTGTTATATTTAATCTACAACAACATTGTGAACATTTATAAATACATTAATAGCACATTATCCAATAGTTGGCCAAATGGGACACAGCAACTGTCTTTATGAATGAGTCGTTGAATCATTTATCCAACCGATTTGTACAAAAACACTATATGACTCAAGAACAAAACACCACTTTTGTATGATGCTCAATGTGGCTATTTTTGCATAGTCTAATAACTTTTAGAAAAGGCCCAAGATGTTATTGCAAGTTGTAACGTGATGTTTTCGAATTTGTAATCCTTGGACGCATCTAGTAATTTCATGTGTCCCAAAGGCAGAGACATACATTTCAATAACATATTTAAAATCAATGCAACAAAATCTTTATAATTTTTGCTTCTTTGTCTCAAATGACACATTATAAACAACAACAAAACACAATATTTTCAGCCTGGCCAAGTCAATCCATGTGAATACTAGAGTAGACTAACTTCTAGGCTCGTGTAGCTGAAAGGTGGGACTACATTAAGCCTTACCATTTGTGCCATTCATTTTTCTCCAAATGCAACGTGCACTCCAGTAATTGTATACTGTATGTAGGGCTCAGCTGGCGCTGATAGACGGGTATTTCATTTGAAGAAGAGCTCTTTACAGCTCCGTGAAGTATATACATCTGTGTGCATTTGATTTGTCAGATTGAAGATACGCCGCCGTCTCCAGACACATGAAAAACAACTTAAAATAGGACGCTTCTGCTGAAAAGTGCTGATCTTCAAGAGCAAAAGTTGTTGAGGTAGGTGCCTGGACTTCTGCAAAATTGGCACTTGTGGAAACGCTGCTTGACATCTGTTATATGTCAAGGTTAAAGGAGAAGGCTGCAATTTTTGACCTAAGTTTAGCAGCCATGTTGCTGCATGAGTTGTTCTGGGCATTTCTGCAAAAAAATGTATTCTTATTTTCTTTTCATAACTTAAATCAGATGAGTAGCTTCTCTCGTATGTCGATACCACAACCGAAATAAAACCTCTTAAACAAAGCCTGAATGATCACCTCGTTTTGCTATTAAACTCTATTGAATCCAGAGTCAAAGTCCAACAAAGCCTCTCTCACACCTTTTCAACTCTTCACAAAAACACCTGATCAACACACAGATCACCACTCTCATAAATATTTACATTTCACACAAAAATGGCCATTTTTTGCTTTGATTACATTAGGCGCTTGCAGACTTTAAAGTGCATTGATAGACAGATTAGCATTTATATTGGTTTTGTGGTCGACACAAGCTGCAGTCCAAGAACATGGACAACTGATCAAGCCGATCACACAAACCCCTGGACCATCTGAGCACCAGCAACAAGAAACACTCTTAAAGTCGGCATGAAATCAAAATTGACAATTCTTATTTTTTTATGGAATATTGCAGTGTTAATTCTGAATGATTTATGGGTGCACATCATTATTGTTTTAAATTCATGTTCTTGAATCAGAATAACTCTCGGTGACATCTCTTCTCTTCTCTGATAACGAGGGCGGGGCAACCTGTCTCTCACATGAGATCCACCAATAGCAAACCACAACCATCTAATCAATTCCCCACAAACAAAATCAAGCCCCGCCCCACATTTGTTCTTGTTCCAGAAGCTGTTTCACTCCACTGTAAAACCGGATAAGTTACAGTAACTCAAACTATTTAAGGAAACCGATTGCCTTAAACAATTTAAGCTTTAAAACCAATAAGTATTAGTACTCTAAACTCATATACTGTACATTAAGTCAAATTCACTTATATTTTAGTGTTGATTTAGTCAATCGTTAGAGTAAACTCAAATGAAAGATTTTAAGTTGATTCCACTCATACAGTTTGAATTCAGGTAACAAATCTAACTAAGCACAATTTACTGATAGTTTTATTTTTTCCAACAAATTTCTTCACAAAATACAGTATTTAATTTAATAAGGGAAAGCATATTATAATCTCACACAAGTATTTTGAGCACCTCATGTTCCTTTATGGTTATATAATATATAATATATATATATATATATATATATATATATATATATATATATATATATATATATATATATATATATATATATATATATATATATATATATATATATTAGGTTACATTAAACTCATGACATATATAATCTAAAACAAATAGTAATTTTATTAAAAAAGCATTGTTTTTTTTTTGTTTGTTTTTTTTTTTTTTACTTTTTTTGTTGATGTGAATATGCCCCCAATTGGCATGTTCTACACAAACACCAGACAGACTTTGCGGATTGGCTCTTTTATTTGGAAGGCGGGACTCACTTTATCTGAGATGCCATATTAGCTGTTCCAATTTCTCTCACTGATTGTAATGCCAGCAGTCAGTCACTACTGTACATACTGTACATGAATCCACATGTAGGCTAAAATTCCCTGAAATTCAGAACAATTACACTCCCAACACATGCCTGAAAGGCTAATGGGCTTCCGCTTATTAGCAGCACGCAATGTCATTTGATTTTATTTGATTGTTGTGCAATCTAACTCCTTTCATTATTATGGTGCTGCAGCAAGGATATGACAGTCTCTCTCTTGCTCTCTCTAAAAATTGATACTATAAAACACATCAGACTATAACAGTTAGTCCATTAGCTTATGGAGTTTAATAACCAGCAGCACATTTTTAATATTGCTTGTACAGTACCAGGTTTACTGTGAAACTGAACCTCCTGGACATTAGATGGCACTATGTTTTTGAGACTTTCTACTTTAGTTGCCAGTTAAAATGAATGTTTTCAGCTGTGTTTGAGTTCTGGCCGATGTCAAGTTCACATTTTGAGTTTTACGTCACATAACCACCTCTATATGTGTAGCTTTTCTGATGTAGTAAACTTGCTCGGCAGCTCACCTGGTACAGCATCGCTCTTATGATGTGAAGCGTTCGGGTACGAAAAAAGATCTCAAAAACTTGTAGAAGGATAAAATGGCATGGTTGCAAGAGCAAGTGTGTTTTATTATCATGTTTGCTTATGTTATCACTATCGATTAGGTTTACTGCATGCAGTGCTTCCCACACATAAACTTTACTTGGGCGGGCCGCCCAGGTATAATAACGGCCGCCCAAGTATATTTGGAGACACATTTTTGCTTTTATTATTTTATACTTTTATATCCGCCCAAGATAATGAAACCATCCATGATCGATTAACTAGTCGTTTCTTACCTGCTCGTTATGTGTGCGTCAGAACTGTTTACTCCCGCTAACATTCCCACGGGCGCTGCATGATGCTTCAAAGTGATTCTCAATCAATGAAAAGCGCGTGTTTAATGCTAAGCGACTGCTACTGAACTCAAGTTGATGAATTATTACAATGTCTACTTTATGGCCTTTATATAAAATGTTTTATACGGTTTAAGAATCTGAAGGATCAGACATTTCAAAATAAGAGTCCCGGTGTATTTCGGGCTTGTTTATAATTAAAAGTCACACACTTTTTTTTTTTTTTCTTTTTTTTTTTTTGGCCATTATTGGTATTTTGGTTACACAATAAATTGTATTTAATTTGATTTCCATTTAACTCATAGTAAATTATTGTAGTCTCCCCCACAGGAAGAAAAGACTAAGAACATTATTTGACACATATATTATTCATTATATAAATTTTACTAGTAAAATCTGTGTCCCATTCACTGAGAGAGACACTATATGACAGCAAGGAGAACATAGGAAAAGTATTTAAATGCTGTAATTTTGCATAATTTACAATTCATAATAATGTATAATATTAGTGTGTATTTAAATGTAATAGTAAGCTATGTAATTAAAATTAATTTCAATAAATAAAAGCAAGTATATTTCAAACCTGTGGGAAGCACTAGCATGGTAAAGTTTAGAAGTTATTTCACATCTGAATGTGGTGTCCTCATATCAAAGAAAATAAAAAAATACCCTGGCATGACAAGATTGGATATAATTTTGCACAGACAAGGTGGTTAAACAAATCTGATTACACAGGTAGTTGCATATGTGAACATTTACTTGATTTGCAGTGCTGTGCATATATGCCACAGACTTCCACTGCAAGAAATAAATGTTTTTTCTTTTTGTTTGAGGGACGAGTCAGAATGATTTTCAGTGCTGACTCAGTAGAGCTTAACTCGTTTTTAACTCAAAATAAACTGTTTAATATGAAGGGTCCTGGTAAATCCAGCTCATGCTGTGTTAGTTTGAGAGTGATTCCTGGAAATGAAAGATTAAAAGTGACAGAATCGCAGCTGGTTGATTGAAATCCTGGCTAAAACAGTCACAGTAGGGTCCAAAAAGTCTCAGACCACTAGTGCAAATGCTTGTATTTTTTTATTATTATTATTATCATTTTTTATTTTTTTATTTTTTTCAAATCAAATTTTATGATCAGCATAACAATTTGAGTGACAAGCTGCATTGAGAAATGAACATGAATGAGCAATGAAGCTAAGCATCTTATTTTTCTTGTTCCGTTTGTAACGTGAAGGCTTCCGATATCATTCGCTTCCAGTTATTTTAGTTATGCGTCTTTACTGTTTGCTATCATGATATCTTATTATCAGAATCATAAACACACTGGTTTGTAGTGCAAATAGTTTTACTGTTTACTGCACTTTGTCATTCTTCGAGTTATTTAGAGCAAATGTGTTCTTATCTCATGTTTTCATCACTATTGATGAGGTTTACTGTACGGTTTAGTGTAAATTTAGTGTCATTTTCAAACGTGATGCAGCCACTGACCTGCCATTTCATTTATGAACTGCAGAGATATGCACAACATCTAATGTGATCAAATGCTGCCACATTCATCTGTTTCAGATAAAACTGAATGTGCTTTTAGAGCCACTCTCTGAACATACACTTTGAAAGCATCTCAATGTAATATCATCTTGCAGAAATCTCAGCAAATCTGGCATGTTTTTCAAATGAAGCATGAAGCAAACTTCACCCACAGGAGTTATGCTGGTAATATCTAGCCAGAAGTCTACCTTCAACAGTATGTGTTGTTAAGTAAAAACGTCTTAGGCCACATTTACATGCTTCAAATAACCCAATTCTGATTTTTTTCCCCTCCGTGTGGCACGGATCGGATGCTACCCACGAACGCGTAAGGCACATATACCTGATATTCTCAGATCAGTTTTAGGCCTCATTCATATGTGAAAATAAATCTGATATGAACGGGATACGTGCACTTGCGTCTGCCATATAAGCAGACAGATCAGATATTAACGTCAATGCGAGTCGTACGTCTTTGAAAAAGCGACGGTGGCGAATGACGTCAACTCAGGTGTTTTTTCTCCATCTGTAGAGACCAATGTTTTGCTGACCTTTAAAGATGATGCATACAGTATAAGCAAAAGCTTGTATTATCATTTCATCTGCATCCATTGGAAATTGAGCCATTTTTACTTCCTTTTCAGCCTAAGCTTTTCCAGGTCAGTACGTCTATGTTGGGTTGTTTCAGCAAGTGTATAGTGTAAATGCAAATATGGGTCACTTTTAAAAATATACAGTCAACAAATCGCAATTGGGCATCAAGACCAGCAGTGTAAGGCCTTAAGATGCGTTTTGGTCGATCGGATCACAAGTGGACGATACTAAATACAGGTGTAAACGGGGTGTAAAATGTTTTGAGCTTCCAGTTCCAGATGTAGTTGAAAATGCATTCAAATTTAAACGGGAATGTGTCTCTCTCATCCACTTGTGATCCAACTGACCAAAATGCATCTTAATGCCACGTGGAAACAGGGCCTAAATGCGGCCTTAAAGTGTCTGTCAAGAGCATCTCACGCTTCAATGAAAGAAAAAGAAAATCTAACCATTTGTTTAGTCATCTAGCAGGTCCCAGCAACAGTCCTGGTAAATAAACTACAAATATTATAACATATTGCTTTAAGAACAAATAATGCATCCTAAACCACTAGACTGTAGCATCTTCCAAAGGTTTGATGGGTAACACTTTATTTTACAGTGTCCTTTGTACATTTGTTACAACTACAGTAAATTATGCATAACTACATGCAACTAATCCATAAAACAAAACTCAGTTTTTAAAATAAAAATATCTTAAAATACAGTGTAACCGTTTGGTGCAACCCTAAACAGCAGAGCTCAGCATGTAAACAATTTTCCTCCTCATGGGGCGAGTTTAGCTCAAGTGAGCAGTCAACAGCGATGTGTCACAACAGATTACTGATCTAAAGCCATTTAATTATTCGCTGGTAACGCGCCTTTGGGCTCGTACTCGTACATTTGCGATTCTTCATTCTCCTTGAAGTGATTGTGACCTTTCTGGCTAAGCCGAGCACGAGATCAGCAGCATGTGAAATCACAGCGTTTGGCCTGCAGACTGAGACGACGCGTCCAGGTCATTAGAGGTGCGGAGATTTGCTTGTTGCTGATTGGGCTGCCATTGTCCAGCTTTAAGCTGCCATTTAATCTCACTCTATAAAGACGATCTGATTTTGAACACTGCAAGCCCCTACAGAACTCAAGGGACGCGTCTATTGTTATTACGTGCCGCTTGCTACCAGCCATCTTATTAGAGTCGCGCTTGTTCCCAGGCAACGAGCAAAATGACTATTAAGAAAGGTCTGTTAGTAATCAAGGCGGGGGCATTTGTGCTTGGTCAGGAGCATGTTCTCCGAGGATTCAAGCGGGCCAGTGCCTTCTCAGAAATTTTGAGTGATGAAATAATTTTGATCTGAGATCATGTCATCATTATGATGTGAGATCGAATAGTATATAATCTGCACTAATATAGGCTCAGCACCCTGTCAGTGAAACTGAATTGATCAAATTGGTAGAAATGCAAGAACATGTTCAGACAGTTTTCGCAAACACACATGTATGAAGATTTGATGATTATGGAAGGTGATTATTAATAATAATAGACAAACAGGCTCGCAGTGCTGTCAATCGATTACAAAATATTAACCAATTATTTGCACATTTTCTGTAATTAATAAGTTTTTAATATAGTGTAATAATTTCACATTTAATCTCCAAATTAATGTAGACACAACATAAAGACAGTATATTTAAAATATTTAACCCAACCGCTACATTTTGTGACGATACACTCTAAAAAATGCTGGGTTAAAAGCAACCCAAGTTGGGTTGAAAATGGACAAACCCAGCAATTGGGTTGTTTTAACCCAGTGGTTGGGTTAAATGTTTGCCCAACCTGCTGGGTAGTTTTATTTAACCCAACTACTGATTAAAAAAGACTATATGTCTGGCTTAAAATGAATCCAAAATAGGTGAGAAATTAAAAATCAGACCCATAATTACTAGAGGCAACAATACTAATCAAAAGGTGTACATTTATTAATAAGCAATTTAATAAATGTTTATTGTTTATTATTCATTATCTTATTAATAAATGCTCATTTATTAAACATATTAATAAATGTTAATTTCCAGCATATTTTGGGTTAATTTTAAGCAAGCAATACAGTAATTTTTATACAGTTGAGTGGGGCAAACATTTAACCCAAACACTGGGTTAAAACAACCCAATTGCTGGGTTTGTCCATTTTCAACCCAGAGTGTATATTTTAAATATTTGCTCTAACAAGTAGGAAATATACGCCTACAGAATTTGAATAAAAAAGTTATATTCACAGTCTTCACTGCATAAATTATAAACTAAATCTAGATTAATCATTATTAAATCTACAAAAGTACAGTCAAGAGCAATGAGTGATTTTCTCTTTGTCTTTTGTTCTTTGATTAACATTATAGGCACAATATTTAAGATTTTTTGATTAAAATATCCAAAAAACACTAGAACAGTGTTATATTTTTTGTTGACTTGTGTACTTGCATTATCTCTAATGTTTCCGAGAATGTTTAAATCTAATCATGTTATATAGCTCAACACAGTAAGTCTAATAGTTTAAATCTTGTTTTCCTGATTTACTAATCGATCTTACTGCAGTGTGCAACAAGTGTCTCGTAGCAGCCGCAGAGCAAATGCAGAGTTGCATTATAACAACTTTCAACACACAAATGTATCTAATATGATAAACAGCGCTGCGTTACCCATTATACGGTTGACGGGAAGAAGCGGAAGTGGCGACTGCGGCATAATAAAAGTTCCACGGCTCTCGAGGCGTGTCACACTCGTCTCTCTTTAGCAATCGCTCCAGCGGCCTCGTTTCTGCTCTCACATCACTCGCTCTGCTCTGCTTCCTACAACAGTGATGTTAATAATATCATCCATGAACATGATTTCTGCCCGAATCCCATCTGACTTTTTTCCCACCGGCTGCAGACGTGAAGACAACACCTCCCATGATTCCACAAAATCAAGCTACACCTTTGTTTTGAATGTGTGACCTCTAGAGGCGAAAAATTACATAGTGAGCCTTTAATGACAGACATCACAGCAGCAGGTTTATTAGGCTGCTGTCACTTTAAGAGCTGACACACATGACGCGGATCGGACACACCTCTGATGTCCTCACAACTCTTTACAGTAATTTAAGACATTGTTTAGCTGATTTAAGACTGTGCATACAAGGATACTCATCAAAGCAGACATTTTGGCATACTTTTGTGTTTTTGTCTGTCTGAAGTGGCTTTCTGTGCGCATGATTCGTGTCTGTCACACAGACAGAAGATTCACAGACAGATTTTTGTGTGTAATCACGCTTGAATGTTTTAATAGCACTTAAACGAATGATAGTGATCATATATGTAACACAGCCGAAGGATGACTGCTGCGTTAATTGCGTTAAATATTTTTACATAGTTCTAAAGTTTGCAGCTCATGTTTCCTATTGTCATGCATGTGTTTTCTGGTAAATATTAGTGATATTTAATTTCAGCGTGTGTGTATTCGTCTCATTTGCTGTAATTAAACGTGTATTAGCCATTAGTTATCAGCATAAAGCATTGAAAGGTCCATCTGGGTCAGCCACTATTACATGCTTTATCCGTCAGAGCAGGAAGCGTATTTGTGAAATCAACACTGAGTGAAGCTGAACATGAGGCGATGGGCCTTTGGGGCTATTTCTGATTCTTGTATAATCCGAGCAGTTGGACCCAATCAGATCTCACCGCATTGTGGGACAAAACATGACTAGACGGCCTTTATTTGGCATTACGTAACTTCTGATGGCTAGAGGTGAGAGTAGAATTAGACGAGATGACCCAATTCACCACATAAGAGGAAATGGCAGCCTGAGCGACTCAAAGGCCTGGAGATGCACATCAACGTTCGCTCCAGAAATGGAAAAAGCAAACTTTTGTTCAGATTACCGACAGCTGATGGATGAGCCTTCACAGTTCATGTGACAGCAGTGCAGATGTCAGACAGATGTGATTGCAGATTTTTTGATTAAATTTTTAATGAGAAGCGCAGTGAATTCCACTCAGTATTGATGCACGATTTAATTGTCTTGTCACAAGCAAGCCGATATCCTGCATTGACGGCTGAATTTGATGCTTCCTTCTGTTGGAGGAGACAGGGGAACACAGGGAGACACGATCTTCCGTGCCGCCACTGTGTCGCTGTGCCAGAGGCGATGCGCCTGCCAAATGCAAAATGCATTTCCGTTTCCCGCAATTCATGAATCGAGCACGCACCTGGGTGAACCCTTGGTGAATAATGCCACTGCTGGCAAAACACAGTAAATATAGTAAACCTGAGGCAACAATGCTGACCTTTCCACTAAAGTGGAAATTATTCTTTTCAAATATTTACATTTCAAAACTGAAAAATGTTAATTTTAAAACTCAATTACAGGGGTCATGAGATGAGAAATCAAATTTGCCAAGATCTTTTGATGTATAAATGGTCTTTGTACCATTAAAGGGGTCATGAATTGAGAAATCAACTTTTCAATGAGCTTTTGATATATAAGAGGTCATCATACTATAATAATATTCTGTAAGTTTCAGAACTGAAAATGTTAGTCCAATAAAAGCTTTTATTGACACCAGATCCAGTGAACGACTGATCCCTGAATGTGTCTATAGATGGTGAAACTCCGCCTCCTCAGAAGAAATCGACGCCTACTTCATCGTTGCAGAGTTAGCCCCGCCCACTGGTGTGTGAGTGAGATGAGGAGGAGAGAAGAGCGATACAGGACTAAAATAACATTACCTTTCAAAGGATCCTAATGCAGGAATATGGTTATTTATGTTCAACAATGTGAATGTCTCAGTTGAGCTTCATTTATTTGTGTTCGGTTCATTTCACTGTGGATTCTTTGGTAAATCAATCTCACTTCGGCACAAACAGACTTTTACGATATGAACTCGACAGTAATGCAACAACATGTCAGTAACTGTGTTCATTCTAATGCCTGATCTGATATTAATGATTCATGATTCATGTTTTTTTTTATTCTGCATCTATATTTGTTTTTGGTGTGTGTGTGCAAAAAAAAAAAAAAAAAAATGTTATTAACATTATAATTGAACCTCAAAGAATATATTAAAATAATAATACAAATCCATGTCATGACCCCTTTAAACAAAAATTGCACATGGATTTTCACTTGTGCAATAACTGTTGCAAGACTCTGACTAACACATTTAGTTCAACGTTTATAATCTTGTCTATTTGCATGTGCAAATATTGTACAATTTCAGTTCAGAAATGGGTCGATTAGTTTACGTCGACATAATTTTACTGTTAAAGTCGGCATGGAATGAAAATTACCCTATCTATTTTTGAAATGAATTGTTCACAATATGATCTGTAACATCCATCCACATATATTAATCTTTTGATGCAATCAAGTCCTCCTGGAAAGTCTGTATTTATGATTTGGGAAGTCATAATTTGTATTTCAGGTGTGTTCAAATCACTCTGGTCAGAGCAAGATGGCAATGTACCTTTTCTACATAAAATGCAAACATATTTTTTTTTACAAATTATTAATAAAGAATGTGCATCGGGCACATTTTTGCTTTATTTTTTTTTATTAAATTTTTGAAGGGGCTGTACATTCACTCTAAAAATGCTGGGTTAAAAACAACCCAAGTTGTGTTGAAAATGGACAAACTCAGCGGTTGGGTTAAATGTTTCCCCAATGTGCTGGCCACTTTTATTTAATCCAACTTTTGATTAAAAATGACTATATTTCTTGCTTAAAATGAACCCAAAGGTTGGAAATTAAAAATCAGACACATAATTACTAGAGGCAACAATAATAATCAAAAGGTGAACATTTATTAATAAGCAATTTAATAAATGTTTACCATTTAATTATTAATAATTAAACTTATTAATAAATGTTAATTTATTAAACATATTGATAAATGTTAATTTCCAGCATACTTTGGGTTCATTTTAAGCAAGAAATAGTCATTTTTAAACAATAGTTGAGTTAAATAAAACTACCCAGTAAACATTTAACCCAACTGCCCAAACGCTGGGTTTGTCCATTTTCAACTCAAGTTGGGTTGTTTTTAACTCAGTATTTTTTAGAGTGATTAATCATTTTATATTCCTTTGAAATTGTACAATATTATAGTATTTTGTACATGCAACGTGAATAAAAATCATTCATTTTAACAAATTCCCCATCAATACAGATGCTGCATCCATTGCATCCGACACAGGAATACATAAACAAACACATACAATAAATAGGTCACGCACAGAGGAACAGGGTGCTGTCTCAGCAAACAACTCAAATACAGTCAGTCAAGCTCTCCGACAAGAGATGACACCTTTAGTTTGTGACATACAAAAAAACCCTCACTTTTCCAGCCTTTAGGGTCCATGAAAAGAATAAAACTCAGTGGAATCAAGGAGAGAGAGAGAGAGATGTTGAGAGAGAACTACATCTGACATGAGAGGAAAGAGATATAGTGAAGAGAAAACACGGAGACAGGGTGAAGGAAAGATAAAAGAAAAGTGGAGTCGAACACAGAACAGGATGAGATGGGAGGGACGGAGGGGAAAAGAGACGAGAGAAAGCAAATACAGACAACAGCAGAGACGTGGAAATGAAAGCAAAGACAGAGCGAAGGAAAAACGGCCTAAATCTTCCGTTAGGATATCAAACACGCGACCCAGATGAAGTCTATCGCGCAAGTCTCTGCTCACAGGAAATGGAGGGATCAAAGTGTGCTCTTGTGAAAGCTGAGAGTGCAACTTCAGCGCCTTTATTTGCAGTAGCTTGTCAGTCAAACATGTGGAGCTTTACTATGCAAAGAGACTGGAGGATATAGGAGTAATATTATGAATTGTCTTCCGTCAGATCACATCTTGCCTGTCTGTCTCCTCGAGGACGCCGTTCCAGACACTTTAAAGCCACTGGATGACAGTGTCAGGAATGGGGAAATGCAAAATGCCAGATTTCTTGACATTAGCTGTAAAATAGGACAGCGAGAGCAGGCATATGGACGCGAGGCGGCTGGCTGACTTGGCACCAGCATCTCTGTTAAAAGTTTGTTTGGAACAGCAGCTGATGAGCCGGGAATTGAGAGGAAAATTATTTTATAAGGAGGTCATGCGTGAACATTGTGTCTGTGTGTGTGTGTGTGTGTGTGAAAAGACTTTTGAAGCAACTCCTCCATGCCTCCAATTTCTACAACTCATCATAAAATGTATTTTTTTTTTTTTTTTTTGATGCTACAGGAAAGACGTTTGGCCAATGACTAATAAGTGTAAGGATGCATAATTGAGGGATTTATATATATATATATATATATATATATATATATATATATATATATATATATATATATATATATATATATATAATTTATTTATTTATTTATTTATTTTTTCCTCAAGGTTTGAAGATGTGTGAACTGTGTGTCTGAATCATTTTTATAGCTTGTCAAATTTGCCCCTATTTGGGTGTGAGCAAAAACACACCATTTTTGTGTGTGTCCCTTTAAATGCAAGTGAGCTGCTGCTCCCGCCTCCTTTCCAGAAGAGGGCGGAGCTTTAACAGCTCAACAACAACAAAGCTGGAGAATCTCACGCAGCCAAAATGAGGAAAGTGTTCAGCCTTACATTGTTCAAACCGGAGTCGACACTGATGGAGAGACTCAGGAAGAAGTTACAACTTTTAGACGTTTCTGAATGGTTAGTGGATAAATTGATGTAGTTGCTGTGGAGTTGATTCAACTCATCCACTAGCATGTGCCGTCATGTTCATCTTTTGTGTTGAATTGACCCTCGTTTGTGAAGCAGTCCGGCGTAAAATGACGGCATGTCAACAACACTCGACTACAACAACCCTTCTTCTTCTTTTAGGGTCAGTGATGTCATAATAATGGGAAGAAGCTCATTGTAGTCCTTACCAGCCATTAGTTGTAGTCCTTAAACAGTGAAAATCTCTCTCTTTGCATTGAACTTTGAGTGTCGTAACTTTGCAGATGTTGTTTATGCTCAAACAGCAACATTACACACTAACTAGAGTTAAAGTGAAATCATAATCAATCACCCCTTTAACAAATAAATTCCATGACAGAATGCTGATCAGCACTGGACGCCACAGACCAAATAACATACGTCAGTTATTCTTCATAAACCCCAGGAAGTGTTTCACTACACAGATGGTTCTCAGCAGTGACTTTTTTTTTTCAGATTTTTGAGACTGATATAACACATAAAAGACAGAATGGTTTTGTTTGTTTGTACACTCATCGCATATGAGAAATAACCAAGGTTATAATTAAACAGATTTTTTTTCATTTTGCGTCAATCTGACTCATGGCGGAAATGTTACGTTTGCATGTCTGAAACATAACAATATATATATCTGCAAAGGTAAAAAAAGTGACATTTAGATGGTTTTACAGACTATTTTTGCTTATTTACACTGCAGTTACAAATGCATAAATAATGTTATGAGATTCATGTTTAAAAAATGGGATTATTGAAATATTAATTGATTTTTAATGAAATTATGCTCTAAATATGAAACTAAAACTATCAGTAGGTCGCAGCATGTCACTACCTTAATAAGCGAGTCATTTATTCAATATCATGTGACAGGATGTGACATCATTCAGGCACCTGCAAAGGACCACATGGTTGTGAAACAAAGTAACTAACTCTCTCTTAACTATGGGAAAAAATCATGTTTTCACTTGCTCATATTACAACTGTGCTGATATTCAGGAAAACAGCACTCTTGCTTGTGCGATATTGTTTAACTATATCATGAAATAAATATAAAACAAAAACTTACACAGGCTCTGTTCCAATCCCTAGAGAGCTACAACCTACTAAGGCAGCATCCTAAATGGAACCGCATAAGTGACTGAACTCTGCATGCTACACAAATGAACCACATGATGGGACACGTGATAATGCAACGTATAAAAACATTTATAACTGATATTTCTCTCTCCTTGTCTGCCATCTTGGATCAAGACTTTCTGAGATCGCCTACTCCATGACAGATTTGGATTGGTGTTCATCAGAACAGTGTCAAGTTAGGCAGCTTTCTACTTGGTTTAGAGTGGAGCCACTGAATGCTGTTTCTACAAGGTATCTTTCAGTCTCTAGAGTCACTGTTACAAAGAAAAACTAGATTTTAACAAGCACTTTGCAAGTGTCCCTCACCTCTAAAACACTGTAGTAATGTTCATTTAGCTTCTGAGAAGCGAGATCCTCACGTACACGTAACACATTGAGAGTGTGGGGTGATTTATGTAAGTGTCACTGATACTGACAGGTACGTTTTCATGGCAACGGAAGGAAATTATATCAGGAAAGAATAAATGCCAATGCCAGTATTTCACTGTGGCTGTATCCAAGCTTTAACACACACACACATTTCATTTTCACTTCTGTATCTATAGCCTTCCGCTTCACTGTTTTTCATTGCACAAACTTTTTACCATTCAAAAACTTCCCCAGTCCAAAAAAAAAAAAAAAGAAAAAAGCATTTATTGAAACTTAACAGGTTCAGTCACGAGACACACAAGAGCCAATGGCATTTTACTGCACAGATGACTGAGGGAATTTTTGTTTTGCCTGTGACTACTTTTATCTGCTTGGGAAGAGGGTAGTTTAGGCATAGTTGTTGAGTCAGGCACTCAAAAATATCTATTTTATAGTGTAATGCAACTAAAAAAATGTTGTGGCTGATTGAAAATCCCCAATATATGACTTCATGATAATAAAATTCCCATGCCGTTCATTCAAAGATTTCTCACTGAAAGCAACAGGTCTATAATTGCATTAAAGATGCTAAGTGTCTGTATAGTACAAGCGAGAAATACAACATCTGCATAAAACACTATATTAAACTGTTTATTTTAGTGATCCTTTAAATTTGACAATGTTTTACCCATTTGTTTCACAGCTGTACAGTAAATATGCTTATACCATGCTCTGTCTGAATACTCGATTCTGATTGGTGTACAATAAAACGGCGTAATGCACACTCGGAGACTGCACTGCGCAGACACAGAAACATTCAGAAGCTTGTTATCAACGCTGCCACATGACATTTATTGATAAAATAGCTTCGCTACTGAATCGCTACATCATATTTCTCCGCAACGAAGGGGTTACATCACTGGTTTTGAAGTAATTAAACTTACAGCTTCATTGTTAATAGAAAGAGACGCTGAACAGACGCAGGTAATTCACACACGATAATTAATTCAAATAAGTGCTATAATCCATTCATTTAAATAAATGTAAACTTACGCACTACTTTACCTCTGTGTCTGATTTAAAGCGGGCAGAATGCTAGACGAAAATAAACAAATTTTTAACCTTTCAGTCAAATATTTCACTGCAAACATCATTAACAGCGTTAACTTGTAAATGCTGGTAAATGACCATGGTATAAGCAGGATAATCCACAGCTAGCTGTGAATTACACCATTTTAATGCACGATTTTAATCTTCCGTGGAGTGCGTTCATTACTTACAGCACTACTATATCACTGCCATCACTTATTTGCAATATCTCTTGGTGAAGTGGACATTTTCACACTGTGTGCAACAGCAACATTTAATTACATCCCTTAATTGCATAATGATTAGCCATTTTAATATACGATATATTAAATTTGAAAACAAACAGCACTTCTATGCACAGTAAGAAAGATCACGAAGCCTGAGCTGAACTGGTGCATCAAGGTAAAAACACAACTGTCTCTCTTGTTCAGTGCAGACTTTAAGACCATTAGAGCGACCACACTGCCGAACGCTGTTTTATCCTTTAATGCACTGAGTCCTATACTGTATGTGTCCTCTGCAGTGACTTTTTATGTTATTATCTTGAAAGCTTACTTTTGAAGCCACTGCAAGGCAAGTGCAGTGAAAAGAACTTGAGAAAAGAACAGCAGTTGCTGTGAGAGCTTGTAAAAGTACATGCAATGTCCATTAGCATCCCAACCATAATCCAGTACGTTCTTTGATTACTTTTCAGCAGGACTTCTTTTAACACAATACCTTAACACAGGTGCCGCATTCACAGGGATGCACAATTATCCTCCGCCATTTTGGAAGCAAAATTGGTCACTTAGGTGGTTTGTGCAGAAATTAAAATCCGTTTGTTCTGTGCGCGTTTGTTTGACTGCAATAGCGGCCAATCATGAGCCTGTTTATCGCGATAGTGATGATGGGTCGATCATGAACGACTCATTCATTTTGAACAAATCTTTAATATGACTGTGACGAGTTGGTTGATGCTTTAAACTTCATCAAAGTGATGTTTACCTATTATATGGATTAAGCAAAGATACCTACATATAATAACAACGTACAGTTATGTGAAAAAAGAAGGAGCGACTCAAACCCGAAGACTGGAGAGGTCAACTAATCAATTCAGTATCCGGTACAGACTGCATAGCTTCAGCTTGTGGGGATGTGACGTGTAGTGTTGTTTTTGGCGGCCTGTTTTAATTTTAGTTTTAGTCTAGTCTTTGTGTCAAGCTAACATTTTAGTTTTAGTAATGCAATTTTATTTAACCCAGTCAATATAGTATCTAGTAGTATAGACAAAAGCAAAATTTTATTTTAGCCAAACCCATTTTAAACAAGGTTATCTTATTATATTGTTACCTTATAGATAATCCCTTATAATGCCTTGAGATGTCTCTTAACCCTTTAAGACCTGAAGGCGTTTTTAGAGTTTTTTTGTTTTTCTGAGCGACAAACACAAAAGACTCGTAACTCCAAAACTGTAGCAAGGAGAGTCAAAAGGTAGGTATCATTTGACAGAACACTTTTTTTTTTTTTTTTTTAGAAAAATTATCATTAGGACATTTTCATGCTGAAAAACTGCTGATAAAAGACAATATATATTATATATAATATATATATATATATATATATATATATATATATATATATATATATATATATATATATATATATATATATATATATTTTTTTTTTTTTTTTTTTTTTTTTCATTTTTTTATTTGACATGGAATTACTCAGGAAGGCAATAAGATCAGAGAAAAATTATTTTTTGGTGATGCTTTCCTACATGTGAGCTTCATCTTTTTCAAATTTTGTGGTGATACAGTGTTATTTTTCATGAAGTTATGAGCACGTGAAATCTACATATTTACCTACATATTGGTCCCTTTCTCTATGTCAGAGGAAGTGACGTCACCTGCGTCTGCACAGTGAGACCTGAAGTGAGACACAGGAAACAGAAATACTGCAAAATAATAATAATAACGCGACTAAACGAGACGAAATAACGTTATAACATTTCGTCTCATCTCATGTTGGTTAACGAAAATGAAGAGACATTTTAGCATAGTTTTTATTTTGTAAACCACATTTTGTCTCGTTTTTATTCGTCAACAATATTGCATTATACATTTAATTATAGTCATCGTCACATGACCAGCATTTACGTCGCATCTCGTCTCATTTTCATCACGTGATAAAGGTTCGTTGATGATGATATTTAGTCATAATTTTCATTGACGAAAGCAACACTAGCGACGTGACAAAAGAACATAGATCGGGAGGTGAGGCATAGCAGAAGCCAATGAATTAATCGTTTTCTGTTTCTCATAATTTGGCCTTGGTTGCATAATAGTTTTTTTTTTTTTTATTCAAAATGTGATCAACATCGCATAAGTACATGTGTTGGGGAATTTGGCCATTAACATGTAACATTTTAATGTTATTCTGCTGAAATGAATTAAATAAACAAAATTAGTTGATTTTGATGAACGAGATTTAAAGATTCAAGTCAGTAAAATGATCTGAACTTCAGCTAATTCTGACTTCAGCGCCGATCAATCACGTGAAAAACAAGCACGAATCTGACATAAGCAGCAGACATGAGGCTTGTTCGACTTCATGCGGCGCCTCAAAGATTGGATGCCGCCTGACAAAAGCAATGCATTCTGGTTAGTAAATTTGCCTGATATTTATTGCCATCAAAGTACTGCGAGACCAGCTGCTTCGGTCAGGCACTGCAGTTGCTCAAAGTCTCTATGACGACACACTTTATTCTCATTGGTCAGATTCTGTGATGACAAGGACGACGTGTGTTACGTGTTTTTTCTTAAGACAAGTTCCTGTATTTAACCAATCTTGATATTGAATATCTGATATTCACAACATGGGAATTTCAATCGCGTCTACTTCTTCATCTACAATCAATGCAAAAATCACGTTTTCTGCCTTTAATGACATCGGTTCAGCACACTACGGAAAGCACGAAGTGTCTCTGCAATCCTCCCCCGCCTGAAACTGACAGATCTCGCCAGCCGGTGGCAGGCTAGTGTAGGTCGTCTCAAACAAGCCTAATCACATGTCTGACATCAGCAGCAGCAGTCAATCGTGTGACTAACAAGCACGTGTCTGACATTAGCAGCGGCCAATCACGTGTTCGACTTCAGTAGTGGCCAATCGCGTGAATGACAAGAGCATGTTTGACTATTTTCAGCCAAAAAAGAGCTTCACAGTGACCTCAACCCCCATGAATATACATGATATCTGCCTACATCATCAAACCACTTAGATAAAATGTAGTGTTGTTACTGTGTTGTTTACAGTAAGGTAATAGTTTTATATTGCACCATTCAGGATGAGTAGTTTCATCAAAGATCAATCATAAACGATGATTTTTTCTCTTTTTGGCTCGAATCAAAGGCAATGTTTGCAATGTTGGGATCCATCTGGGAGCAGGTTGTTTTGGTTCTCTTAAGTTAAGACCTTTTTAAATGCCTATGGAAAAAAAGAAGAAGAAATGGGAAGATACTTGTAGAATCAAGGCTCGGCCGCCTTGTTGCACAATTGATTAGTGAATTTTATAAACCCAAGAAGAATCTTTCATCAAGGGAGGAATATGTAACATGGTCAAACGAATAAATCAGAAGGAAGGTTACTTCATAGACAGATACAATAATGACACACGGTAAAGATCTGAGGAGTTACAGTCTCTTCGAGAGTGTGTCATTAATTTAATGACTCGATGCTCAAACATGTGGCGTTATTATGAGGAGTGCCACTAATTTCTGTTCTCGTCCTCTAGACCAGTGTTTCTCAAACTGGGGTACGTGAGGTGACAAAAGGGGGTACGCGAACAAAATGCGGAATAGTTAATTTAACTCTACCATACCTTTAAATAATATTAAAACCGAGCATGTATTTCTAACTGGCAAAATTCTGTAAATCCAGTACATTTAATCACATTACCTCATGTTTTGCAGTCTAAAATGACTGTATCCACACAAGCAGCATGCATATGATAGATTGCATGCAGAATCTGCTGCCTTAAATCGCGCTAAATTACCGCCGTTCTCGACAATGCACCTTTGTAAAAGTGGGGATTTAGCACTTATTCTCATGAAGAACAAATAGACACAGATAGTGGATTTATATCAATTAAAACTCAAACTTTCTTCGATACAAAAACATACCTTGTGTGAGTTCTTGCATTTAATGATGATAACAAGCAAGAATGCAATTGTACCCAAATATCCACCTGACTGCAAACGTCAGGTCAAAATACAAAACGTACATTTTAAATTCAGTACTGTCAGTATTTACTCCATTTTGCAACAAAAAAATATTTCTAACGAAAACCAGAGCAGAACTACAGCACACAAATGCGGCTTTGAACGAATCGTGAGAGTCAGTGATTCAATGATTCATTCACAGCTTCGATACTGAATGAATGACTCGATGATTCACTCATAAAAACAGTGACTTGCTGTCACCTACTGGCAGCTTTAGTTTAATATTTAAAAGTATCACTTCGTTTTACCATCATTGCATATTTCTCTATTAAACATTTTGTTTTATTTAAAACATTATTTATTTTATAAAGTTAGTCATAAATGTAAAAATATGCACTGGAAAATCAATTTAGGGGGCAAATATTGTCCCTTAATGGTAAAGGTGTGACTGCAGTCGAATCAAACTCAAAGATTTCTCAGTATGGCATCTATGCACTCATTGTATTTATCCCAAGGACCTTCTGGAGAGGCATATGATGCAAAGTTTGCAACAGCAGCAAGCTCCATTAAATCTCCTAATCGAAGAGCAACCTTCAGTTTCTGATAACACTTTACAATACGTTTCAATGCATCATGGATCATGGACTAACATGCATTCTCTAGCATTAACAAACGTGACCTTATCGAAAGTAATCTAAATTATAAACACAATGCAATTTCATACTTCAGAACAGAACACAACTACAAGCAGATTCGCCTCAGAAATGCCCATGCTTTTCTCCACTATTTTAAAATTCTCTGATATTTCTAAGGTTTTTCATGACCGTGGGAAGCCTGAAAGCACAATAACCGAGGAGCTGATCAGATTGTGCGCATATCCTCCCTCTCTGAATGGGCAGAACTGAATGCTGGAGATGCTTTGAACTCCATAAGATGATAAAACAGGTTCACACCGAGGGCAGTCCTTCATAAGCCCATCCGCTCGTTTTTCAGCAGAAACTTCATATATGGACAGGCGATTCAGCTCTTATCACGCTAAACAGTGTCTATTAAGTGCACTCACCTATAAATTTTATACCGGGTTGTGAATCCTTGGCGAAATCTTTCCATGAAGGAGAGGTACCCCTTCGAGTGGTGGAAAGGGCCACGGTCAGAGATGAGCCAATCAAACTGCTTGGTGACATGCTGTTCGTTGGCCGAGGGCTCTTGGCGGGAAGACTGAACTGTTATATGGTCCCATATAAACAGGAAGTAAGTGACTTCAATGAGCCTCCAGTTCATGCTTCACTCTCGACCGCTCTCTGCTCATTCTCGCTCCATTCTGTGGAGACCTGCAGAACGGGAAGAAGGCAAAATGATACTTGAGCATCATTTATAAAACTCAGTTGCTCAAAAAACACACACAAAAAAAAAAAAATCAATTGCAAAATTCAAAACACACACTGAAAAAAATGTTTTTTTTGATGCTGTTCACTTTATTTAAACAACTTATTTTGATTCAACACCACTGTATCAGGTTTCTGGTTTAAATGTGATTGATTCATGTTAAATTGACTTGAAACGATTACTCTTTGACTTAACTTGATGTTTTTAATATTAAAATAACATGTTTCAATCAAGTAAACCCAACCAGGACTCAATCAAACAGGATTTTCACTTCCCATCATGCTTTGCAAAGGGGCTGAACTAGGAGTTGAATGTTGTTATTTTAAGCAGTTTTTAGGAAGATGGAAATACTTCGTTCAAATTACTTTAATAAGAAAGTAATCACTGTGATAGTGCTCTGGGTTGCAAGTCAAGTCAAGTCAAGTCAAATTTATTTATATAGCGCTTTTACAATTGGTAATTGTTTCAAAGCAGCTTTACATATTAGAAGCACATAAAAAAAAGGGAAGTGGTTAAAAATAAGCTGTACAAACAAGCGTGGTAATATGCAACATATACAAGATGGTGCTACATTAAGCCAATGTCGGCTGACTCCCAGGGGTGGAAAAAAAACCCTAGGAGAAAAACCCAGCGTGCTAGCACTGGGAAAAAAGTCCTAGGAGGGAAAAAAAACCCTTGGAAGATATATATAATATATGTAAATGGATATGGAGATCAAAATCTGAATTATACATTTTATTATAGAGATTAAAAATAGATTATATATAAATATATGTAAGCATTGTAAGCCCATGTTGATTGTAAAACCATTGCCACCAATGGACTTATGATCAATTTAGGCTTTACATGTTTTTGGTTAAGGCATTTTAGGATGAATTCAGCATCACATCTAGATTTCTAACACAGAACATCACAAAAGTTATATAAATCACAAAAATAAACAAGAAGAATTGATTGTAAAAATCAATGTATATTTATTTATTTATTGCTTTTTATTTCTTTTATTTTAAATGAACACAATTGATTGTAGTTAATTTAACATGGTTGATTCTATTGGATTTTACTTGTCTCAATCATCTGGAACCACTGTCATTGAATTGAGTAAGTTGGATATAATTATTTTACATAGATTCTTGCTTAGTCAGTTGTTTTTTCACAACTCAAGGATTTTGCATACAGTAAAAATAAACCTTTAATGTTAATAAAAACTAAGTAAACATAATTGACTTGAGTTAGTTTAAAGTGTCTTGTTTTTTTTTTTGTGTGTGTGTGGTAAAAAGGTTTTATTTTATTAACACTCAAAAGCTATTCTTTGAATTAATGTAATTAAATAATGGAAAGGATTTCCGTGTGATTAAATGGCTTTCTTTCAGTAGTAAGCACTTTTGTTAGGCTAACTTAAATTGCATAGATTGGATCAACTTGAGTAAATGAGTTGGTCCAAAACATTGCAAATTAGTTGCGCTGACACTATTAAATTAAGCTGTGCCCAACCATAGTAAATAAGTTGAATCAACCTTAATAAATTAAGTTGACCCAACGTAAGTACATTAAATTGGAATAACAGAATTGCATAATGCTGAAATAAAGCAACTTAATCATGTGGAAATCCTTTCCATGATTTTTTTATGTTCGTTCAAAGAGTTTTTTGAGTGCATACGAATACAAATCACTTCAGTTTCCAGCTAAAATCAAAAAGGGAGGTTGTAAAACAACAACAACTTTTATTCCTTTTCACAAAAAATTATGATTACAGTAGCAGGTTCTCGAATAATAAAGACTTGCACAATGACCTAAAAACACTTTTACCACACTGCATGATATGAATCACCAGTCACAATAAAAGACCTCAAAGACTTTTATATTAATAACTCACCCTTGTGTCGTTCCAAACCTGTAAGAACACAAATGTAGATCTTTTTGATGAAATCTGAGAGCTTTCTCTCCCTTCATTGACAGCAGCGCAACTATGACTTTGTTGCTTCAAAAAGTTCATAAAGAGATCAATATAAATCAATATGAAATGAGCGGTTTAGTCCAAATTTTCTGAAGAGACTCGATCACTTTATATGATGAACAGATTAAATGTATGCTTTTATTCACATATAAACATTGATAATTCACCAACTCACACATAATTTGTGGTAAATAGAAGCTCAAGCATGTTTGCTCGATGTGCAAGGACCAATGAGGTTCATTCTTGTATTACGAAGCACGTTTGAGCTTCCAGAGCTTCCGTCAAGCAGGTTCGGTTGAGCTTCTGTTTATGTTCACTGATCAAAGTTTGTATGTGAATAAAGTCAAAATTCAGTCTGTTCATCATATACAGTGATCGAGTCTTTTCGGAAAGTTGGACTAAACTGCATAATTCACTCTTTATGAACTTGTTTAAAAGCTGTGTAGCGGTCAATGGAGGGACCGATATCTCTTAGATTTCATCAAAAATATCTCCATTTTTGTTTCAAAGATGAACGAAAGTCTTACAGGTTTGGAACGACATGAGGGCGAGTAATTAATGACGGAATTTTCATTTCCGAACTGCCGCAATACGTACAATAACCAATGTAATAAAACATTTGCTGCATCTGAAATTGCATACTTCTCTACTAAGTAGGTGAAAAACAGTATGTTGTGACAAAAGAAGTATGTCTGAATTAAAAGAGTAGACAAAACGTACCTGGATGACCTACATAAGATGGACACTTCACTCTCCCACGAGAGAGGATTTATGAATGGCAGTGATGCAATGCAACTGAGAATAACAACATTTTTATATTGTACATTCATACAATATTTTAGCAGTCACAAAGTAAGTACTTATTCAAAATAAGGACCTACTCAAGAGAGTAACTATGAAAGTGTCATGAAATGTGCAGGGCTCAACATAATATCACATTGCAGAAATGTCGCCACAGGCATGTTATTCCAATGTATGAAACCTAATCTTGTTGGCATAACCTTCAATAGCAGTGTGAAATTTTATTGTATTAGCGGTTTTAAAATCCCAGTTTGCAGACTAACCTGACTCACTGCCCTTTTCACAGATGAGGATGAATTACAAACAGGAAGTACAGCCTTCACTTTATTCAGACTAATTGGTGTCATGATAAGTTCAAGCGGGGGTGAGTGTCAGCGATATGATGAGTTGTGACACGGGTTTGGTTTGTGGAGCAGTACGCCAGCGCATCTCCTCTGGCTAATTAACGCCGTGCGAGCGTTCGCGCATCAATTTATTGCATTAGCTTCATTGATGCAATTAAGAGGTACAAACTGATATCCTGCATGAAAGTGAGATGGACACGAGTAAATACGCTCCTGTAAAAAGAATTTGTAACAGAGATGTAAACATTATAAAACAACACAAGCCATGAAATTATGAATCTGAGTCAAGAAAAAATGATTTTCGGTCGTATATCCGATGCAGCTCCTCTTTAAAAATAAATAGCATTGGCAACATTTTAGGATGAAAAAATAAGTCCATAAAAATTCACATATTCAGAGTCATTTTATATCTTCTTTCGAGGATAATATTGAATTGAGTGTTGCTGTTTGTCACTAGGCTTTGAGTCATGTTATACAGTATATTAAGTGTTTTATAATTCTATTAGTTGCACTTGACATACATTTATGTGAGTTTGATGTGATTACCCTAATTAAGATCTTGAGATCTAATTAAAATCCATATAATCAAAAAAAAAAAAAAAGCCTGTCCACCCTTTATGTTGAGACACTCCAGTCGTATTAAAACTGTCTCAACATCATGCTTGACCTCCAAATGGAAGAAAAGTGGACTGTTCTCATTACTGTGATGTTAAAAAAGACATTTTTAAGTTGTAAGTAAAGATAATGGTACACTGTATTAAGTGGAAACCCTTCAGGAGCCATATTTTACGGAAGAGGATTAGGGCCAAGCAATAATAAAAAAATAAAACCATCTCGAGATTAAAGTTGTTAAATTTTGATAAAAAAAAAGTCGAGATAAAATGTTGAGAATAAACTCGTTAAATTACGAGAAAAAAACTCATTAAATTTCGTGAAAAAAGTCAAGATAAAATGTTGAGAATAATGTCATTAAATTATGAAAAAAAGTTGTTAAATTACAAGAACTAATTCGAGAAAAAAAAAAAAAAAAAAAACTTTTTTCTCATGATTTAATTACTTTTTTCTCGTAATTTAATTACTTCTTTCTCGTAATTTAATGAGTTTATTCTCGACATTTTATCTGGACTTTTTCCTCTAAATTTAACGGCATTTTTCTCATAATTTAACAAATTTGTTCTCGTTATTTAACGACTTTTTTCTTGTAATTTAATGACTTTATTCTCAACATTTTATCTCGACTTTTTTCTCGAAATTTAATGACATTTTTCTCATAATTTAACTAGTTTGTTCTCGTAATTTAATGACTTTATTCTCATAATTTAATGACTTTATTCTCATAATTTAACAAATTTGTTCTGATAATTTAACAACTTTTTTCTCATAATTTAACGAATTTATTCTCATAATTTAATGAGTTTATTCTCAACATTTTATCTCGACTTTTTTCTCAAAATTTAACGACATTTTTCTCATAATTTAACGAATTTGCTCTCGTAATTTAACGACTTTTTTCTCGTAATTTAATGATTTTTTTCTCATAATTTAATGAGTTTATTCTCAACATTTTATCCTGACATTTTTCTTGAAATTTAACAACATTTTTCTCATAATTTAACAAATTTATTCTCATAATTTAACGAATTTATTCTCATAATTTAATGACTTTATTCTCAACATTTTATCTCGACTTTTTTCTCGAAATTTAATGACATTTTTCTCATAATTTAACGAATTTGTTCTCGTAATTTAACAACTTTTTTCTCGTAATTTATCGACTTTTTTCTCATAATTTAACAAATTTATTCTCATAATTTAACAAATTTATTCTCATAATTAAAAGAGTTTATTCTCAGCATTTTATCTCGACTTTTTTCTTGAAATTTAATGACATTTTTCTCATAATTTAATGAATTTGTTCTCGTAATTTATCGACTTTTTTCTCATAATTTAATGACTTTATTCTCAACATTTTATCTCAACTTTTTTCTAGAAATTTAACATCTTTAATCTCGAGATGGTTTTATTATTGCTAATCTATAAAAATGTATTTTGCTGGTATAAATTAATGTATTTAAGTTGCTTCAGTGATGCTAATAATATTTTGACCTGAATAAGACCATGTAATTTAGATGTCATCATTTTTAGTTAGTAGTGTTTGTTGTACTGACTTTAATTTCTGGATGATTTTAATGATTGTATTACAGTAATAAGAATCAAGATCATTTTGGAGGAAAAACTGCAAAATGTTTTGGTTCTAAAAATATTCTTCAGTGTCTTTTTTGCAAAACACTTTATTAATATTTTATTATATATAATTTGTGCAATATTTAGCACAGGTCTTGTCTCTGTGAAATTCGCCTGCAAAGGCAAAATATATGCGAGTTTAACATGACCAGCTTGTGTATATGCTATTAAAATGAGCTGCATTTCCATATCACAGCATATGTCAGCAGCACTCTTTATGACTGTCTATCCAGCAGCGTGTTTATATGTCGCGATAAGAGCCATTTTCAACTGTAATGATCCTCAAGATCTTCTCCTCCAGCTTTGGAAGCCCAAACTCTATGATATTAAACGACAACATTTTCCTCCTCATGAAGAACATCAGACAGCATGTGACGTGACAGAGCAAATAAAACTAACAGTCCTCAGTGTCAGAAGCTCAGTCAGTGTCCTTTTTACCTCAGAAGTGTGTGCATTATATTGTGCTTGCAGTCCTATAGCTGATGCAACTCCCCTTTTTATACATTTTAGTATGAATAGATTTCCCTTCTTTGAGGGAAATATTTAATTAAATGCTGCTGTTGTCACTATTTGAGTAATTTTTATACATTATAGTGTTTTGTAGTTTTCTTCCAGGAACGAATACGTCACAATATTCCTCATTTAAACAATTCATACACAGAATAAAGGGGCGGGGCCTGGTTGAGTTGTGTTGAAATTGGTGGTTATGGTAAGGGGCGGGACATTTGCCAAATGACCAATCACAACACACTGATCTAGCCGACCAATCAGAGCACATTGTGCTTTTCAGAAGGAGGAGCTTCATAGAGACAGGAACTAAACAGAGCGTTACTGACAGACTGGGAAGAGAGGAGCTGCAACAATGAAGAATATGAGGAAAATAATCAACAATGTATTTAATGTTTAAGATGTTGTCCTCATAAATATCTTCATTTAGCTATTTATTTGTTAACTTTTGCTGTAGCCATTTTAAAAGGGTAGTGTGAATGTAAAGAGCTTGTAGTTTGGGAAACTAATTACATGTTTGTGTTTTCACTGTTAATAAAATCTGACCTAACCCACCTTTCAAAAAAAAAAAAAAAAAAAAAAAAATTTTATGAAACATTAATTAATTATAACAAGCATACTTCCATAATTAGCATTCTGCAAGCAAAAAATGTATTATTAATACTATCTGATAATATATGATCCATGTAAATTTATGGATGGTACCTTCTTACAAACATCCTCCTCACCCTAAAGGCGTTTTCAGGTCTTTATACAGTACATAAATAATTAAGAGGTATATGCTAAGAGCTCCAGGCAACTGAATGCAGATTAATATCCTCTCTTCTATGCAATTATCTAATTGTCAATGAAATAATTTCTTCCCACTTCCAGTACGGCTGTTTACAGTCTTTAATGAATGAAGATCTTGGAGTCTTTGAGTTCTGCTGGAAGTGTCACCTGCAGTGGCAGCAATGACAAATATGCAGCTGAGCCGTCTAATGAGGGCTCCTTTAACTAATTAGTTCAGACTAATCTGAGGTTGCCTGTCACAAAGTAACAATGCATCATTTTAGAGAAATTAAATACGTGGACAGAGACACGTTAACCCTTCGACATCTTCACGCCAGTTGTAAAGTTCAGTACGGTAGTTTTTATCTGTCGTTTTTTCAAAGGTCACTGATAGTAGCTGTAATTACAAAGTCAAGGTGAATAAAAACAGAGCAGCAAAGTTAATGTATTCATGATACAGCTTTAAAATTTAGCATTTAGTTTTAAACATTATTTCACTTTAGTTGAATGTTATTAAACTTTAACTGAAATAAAATTAAATAAACAACTTTCTTTCATCTAGTTGCCAAGGCAAGATTTGTTTTCATTTTATTTTAAGTTGATGCACTAATAAAACAAATATTTAGATATATTTAATAATAATAATAATAATATAAAAAACATACAACAAAATTAAAATGAAAACAGAAAATTTAAAAAATAAAAAGTAATTCAAAATATTAATAAAAATTAAAACAGTATTTCAGTTTTACTAAAATAAGTCTGATGTGTATTTGATTACTTTGTTTTGTATTACAAGCTTTGAAAGGAAATCAAATAATAAATATAGCTGCAAGCAGCAATTAACGGGGTGTAGGCGCTTTAAGGCCTTTAAGCACATGTGTAAAAAGAGTTTGAGTTTTAATTAGCAAACCTGTAACCATCTCGATCATAGACTGTTATATATGGTTATATATGGTTATAAAACCTTTTTAAGTTATTGAGATTGAGCCAAAAACCTAGGACTAGTTCGCCAAAGTTGGTTTTTGAACAAATTTCCAATATTTAATGAAAGTTGCTCAGAATGAGCTCTATCATGTGGTACGAATTACGTGGGTGTGCATGGAAAATTGCACGATACATGATCATTAGCACACATGAAGGGCCCTATAATACACCCGGCTCAATGCGACGCAAGGCGCAGCGCAAGTGTGTTTGCTAGTTTGTGTCCGGCACCGTTTGCGTTTTCCCGTTCAGCGCCACGTCCTTAAATTAGTAAATGCATTCGCGCCAGTTAGTGGTCTAAAAAAGAGGTGTGTTCAGGCGCATTGCCTCAAACCTGGTCTAAAGTCTAAAGTCAATGGCGCAATATTTTTTTGTTAGAGCGCGTTGGTAGAAACTGCGCCTAGTGCGTGTTGACTTTGCTTATTACACACAGCGATGCGCATCACACAAACATGCCAAATATTAAAAACAAAAGGATTACAGTGTAAAAGAATATTATTGTGTAGGCTACATAAATATAAAAATGTAATGATGAATAGTCATTGTGTGTATTAGAATTTAAAAGCGTTCAGCTTTTCCGCCAACAAATTCCGCCATGTAAATAGCAATCCGCCATGGCGCGAGCGCATCTCGCTCTTAAAGGGAATGGGAGATGACACTCTGATTGGTTTATTGAACGTTACGCCCATTACTCATTAAGAGAATAGGGACAACCCATTTCAAAAATGTGCCCCGGCGCACGGACCGTTTTTCCGTCGTTAAAATAGCAAAAGTGGATTTGGACACGCCCTGAGTGCACCTGCGCCGTGCGCTTCACACTTTGCGTTTAGATCGTTAAAATAGGGCCCGAAAAACGCAAAGGCGCCCCCCTGGTGGCCAATTTATTCAAATTTCTCACAGGCGTCTAGAGTCAAACAGACCGAGTGAGTTTCATTCCGATTGGCCTCCGTTAATCTTGTCTGATAGCTGCTCAAAATTCAGTGGCCGATGGCAGACATGTTTTTTGAGATATGTCAATGTCCTCATAGACAGTCATGGCACCTCGGACGAAAACACTGCATGCCAATTTTCAAGTCGATTGGACTAACGGTGAAGTAGTTATAGCCATTTTTATGTTTTGTTTTTTGTTTTTTGGCTGTTATAGCGCCATCAACTGGGCAATCACTGCGTCCTTTTTCACACAACCACAGAATGATCTCTTACATAGGTGTGCCAAGTTTGGTGAAAATATCTCATTCTCTTCACGAGTTATAGCCATTTTCATAAAAGAGGATCCACCCACTTTGAACGTTTTAGTGGTCATTAGGGACCGTGAATCAAAATTTCAACTTTTTTTTTTTTTTTTTTGATAATTTTTGACAATCAGACTCCGGAGAATCCCACTGCACTGGTTTTGTTCTGAACTGGCCAAAAACCTAGGACTAGTTCGCAAAAGTAGGTTTTTCAAAAAAAAATCCAAACTTTTGCAGAGCCAAGGATTCCAACGATATGAGACACTTGAGTTTAAACCAAAAGGGTCAGAAGTTATGCGCCATTTCATACATTTGACCGCTGTAGTGCCCCCGTCAGGCCAATAGGGCCGTGCCTTGCTGTAGACGGTGTGAGTACTGCCAGCCCTCAAAGTTTCTCTACGCCTTTCGGTTTGGTCTGCCCGATCACTTTTAGGAGAGAATGCTGATCCTTGGAAAATGTAATAATAACAACAGGGTTTCAGCGCTACACACTTGAACCCCTAAAAATACTGAAATATTTATAATACACAATGACTCACATTACAGAAAATATTCTTAATTGTGACGTCAGAATTTTTTTACAAATGAAGGATCAATTTGTCATGGCTAAACATCCAACTATTCCTTTCATACCTACTTGTGCAAAAACTCGTCTGTCATCATTCACTCATGTTGTTCCAAACCTGCATGACTTATTTTTTTGAGTGGGAATTCTCCTAAACATCTTCTTTTGTGTTTGGTGGTAGAAATACGGCTTTGAAACAACATAAATGATTACAGAATCGTCACTCTCTCACACTGTCATAGTCACCTCTGAACGACACGCTGCCCTAGAGAATCTCAGCCATAACTGCTGGACTTTATTGGATCGATAAGAGCATCCAGGGTTATTCTAATGACATTCAGATTTTCACTACAATCCCACAGCTCTCAAACACTCATCCTGCTTTGAGCGCTGAAGCCAGGATTTCGTACAGACGGCCATCATGTGTGTTTGACTTGAACAGACTGATTTGTGGTGTACTGGTTTTAAAGTATATTATTTCCATATTCTGTACTCTTTAGTATGCTAAAGTGTCCTTCTTTTTCACAAACTGTGTGTAGCACATATAAGCCTCTATAGAATTCTTGTTGTTGTTTGAACTATACAAGAATTGATGCAAATTGTCTTTTAACCGAGAAGAAACACATCCATCAGACGAATCCCAGCATCTGAAGGACTGACCATGACAAACGGTGTCTGGTATTGATATTTCTTGTGGCACTCAGAGAACCGCTGAGGCACGCGGCCAAACCCACCGCAGGCTTACGGAAAAGTAGAAACATATAATAATTAATCAGTGCACATTTATACTGCACTGAGTGCAATACTGTGACATCGCGAGCAGGGGAACTGTTTAGATGTCTAGCAAAATAATGCAATTTGCGCCATGATTAATGTTTATTGTGCATGAAGAGCCACATTGTCTGTCGGGGCAACAGGGTCATCATTTATTCATCCTCTCACTTTAAGTAATGCACCTCTTCCTTTCTAATCGGGAAAATTGCATGTGCATTACGGAAAACATTGCAGAGGCAGGAGGTCAACAGAATACTTACAATGCCATGTTTTATTGTGCTGTTTAAAATGAATACAGTCACCTTGACAGACCTGGGTAAGGTCCACATAAAACTAAAATTGACCCAGTTTGCTTTCTTAATAAATGCCCTTGGTCCTGTTGTGCATGATTCATCAGTGCATGTTATTCCAAAGAAAAAAAGTTTATTTTTGGCATAATGCTTTCTTAAAGGGGTCCTTGATTATGATTTCACTTTAACTTTAGTTAGTGTGTAATGTTGCTGTTTGAGCATAAACAACATCTGCAAAGTTGCAACGCTCAAAATTCAATGCAAAGGGAGAATTCTACAACAAACGGCTGGTAGGGACTACAACGAGCTTCTTCCTGGGTTATTGACAACTGACACAAACCTCACAATTTGCATAAACCCCGCCCCCGAGAACACGCAACAAAGGGGGCGGGGCCATGTTGGGCTGCTTTAGAGAAGAGGAAGAGTTGTTGTAGTAGAGTGTTGTTGACATGCCGTCATTTTACGCCGGACTGCTTCACAAACGAGGGTCAATTCAACACAAAAGATGAACATGACGGCACATGCTAGTGGATGAGTTGAATCAACTCCACAGCAACTACATCAATTTATCCACTAACCATTCAGAAACGTCTAAAAGTTGTAACTTCTTCCTGAGTCTCTCCATCAGTGTCGACTCCGGTTTGAACAATGTAAGGCTGAACACTTTCCTCATTTTGGCTGCGTGAGATTCTCCAGCTTTGTTGTTGTTGAGCTGTTAAAGCTCCGCCCTCTTCTGGAGCAGCAGCTCATTTGCATTTAAAGGGACACACACAAAAACGGCGTGTTTGACAAATATTTGACAAGCTATAATAAATGATCTGTGGGGGATTTTGAGCTGAAACTTCACAGACACATTCTGGGGACACCAGAGACTTATATTACATCTTGTGAAAGGGTAGGTCTCATCATTGACGCAACCACCCTGAACTGTCTTTTGTAGCTGATGTCTCGTATACGCAGCACTGGAGCTACTGGTTAATCAGTCAAACAGCTATTTGGGCATCGCAAGCTCACATTCAGCTCTAATTCATTCTGGTAAGGAACGCCCACGTTGCAGCACCCAATCAATTTCCATTAGATAGCATCAAGTTATGGCCTATACATTTTTTTTCTAGTTTCATATCATGGAAGCACAATGGGTTGTGAATGCAAAACACTACCCAGGGTGTCCGTCTCTGCATTGCATAGAATAAAGCGTGCCTGCTAAATAACTTAAGTGGGTAAACGCACTTGATTTCCGCATTACAGATTTATACATTTCTTGCACTTGAAAATCAATGAACACCAGTCGTCTTCAGAAGATGAATATCCTCCTGCTGATGCTCTGTATGACAAGATATTTCATATTAAACACTCATACTATTATCTGCTCTTGTGCTTTAGCCGTCTCCCTCAGAGAAAGACACATGCTGTTTATAAATCTATCACGGTTTTCTCTGCACTGCCTGAAGGACCCGCGTTTTGTCAATGTGAATTCACTTATTGATGGGTGTTTGGAGATTAAACAAATCCACTTACTGTATGACCCGATGTGGCCAATGATAATACTTGCAGTCTTTTTCATGCACTTATTTGACCAAAGCACGGACATGAACCAAGGACCATCTTGCTGTGACAGTAAAACTTATAAAATTTATTTTAAAATTAGTGCTGCATATTTTAACACATTTATGTTAAAAATGTTTTAGCACATTTCTAACATGGTTTAGCACATTGCTGGCATGATTTAGTTTTTGATAACATGTTTCTGCATGTTTAGCAGATTGTTTACATGTTTTAACAGCATGCTCAAAGCATGTTTAACACAGTTATAGCAGATTTATGGCATGTTTGTGGCATGTTTATAGCATGTTTTAGCACATTGCATCGTTCTAACATGGTTTATCCTGTTGCTAACCTGTATGATGGCTTTACTGGCATGTTTTAACATATCAGTAACATCTTTCTAACATGAGCTGGCATGCTAACATGAGTTACTGTTAAAAATTTGCTCTCAGAAGAATAATGAGTAATGAGTTTAGATTTTTCTTCATTAAACCCTCTTGCACTCGTTCGGCTAATTCTTGTTTTTCCCTTTTTTGAGCGTGTTAAATGGTCTCATTCACTCTCAGAGCTTCCTGTCTTCACTGCTTTATTCAGAAATCTCATTCCTAATGCAGGTCTTGTGTGGACTCAATCAATCGCTGTTTCCCTTCATAGGGGCTGAGCTCCGCTTTGTTCCTGACACTTCACAGGGATGCAGGCTTGTCCCCTATTTGTACTGCGGCTCCCAAGAGCTGCCGGATTGAACCGAGAGAGATTGTGCTTTGTGAGGACGTATCGAACAGTTTCCGCCTACAAACTCCTCTGAGAGGAAGTCGAGGGTTTGGGTTTGTTCTCGAGTCCCCATCCACTCGATGTAGACCACATACTGCCCTTGTAGACGCTGTGCTGAATGTTTGCTGTCAGAGTGTTTTCAAAACCCCAGTGCCAAGGCCTCTAAACCCGATGTGCATAGTCTGAACCTGAGTAGTCTCAATCAATGTGATCTATACTGTATGTTCACCAATGCCTTTAACTATAAAAGCAGGCACTGGACATTTCCAGTCCTAGATGCTAATTGCTCAATGCAATGCTCCAATCATGCTCAAATACATGATTTATTGACAGCTATGAAGTGAATTAATGTATTTATTCAAATTCATTTCTATATGCACTTTTAAGAAAAAGTGCATTTTAAATACCTGATGATACAGAAAAAAAATGTTGGTGTGTGTCTAAATTCAGTAGTCAAGGCACTGATCAGGCCTTACAATGCATTAGAATGTACTCTCCCTAAAACAATCCCATAATGCACCACAAAAAGCATGAGCCAATTCACTATAATGACATACAATAGGAGATTTGAAAAGACAAACCATTATATGTCAGCATAAACACACATTTCTAGACAGGTAGTGAACACATCTAGCTGTAAATTAATATTCAGCTTAAATGTTGTAAGGTTATGAAACAGAACAATGTGTTTACACAGTATAACAAATCATATCAAATAGATGTAAGTCCTGCATGTTGTTTAAAACCAGCGGTGACGTCCTATAACACTGTACGCTGACGTTGTATGTCATGTCACTGGAAATTAAATAATCACTGTCCCGATGTGTAATTAACCAGGGACCTTACCAAGCGTGCCCCACGAGTCGTGAAAAGTGAAGCCAAAGCATCTTGATCGCCCCTGGTGGCTGGATGCGGTATAGTTCATAAACCCCGCCCCCTCTCCATGTAATGTAATGGGACGTGAGACAAACTAAACAGTTGAATTACACGTCAATTTGTTTTCCAAAAGATGGTTTCTGTCCGTTTTTATCACACTAATGGTAGTTAAAGTGTTCGTTCTTTAAATAAGTTTGTTTTTAGTTAGGTATTTGATGCCATGATTGACAGCTGAGATTGACAGCGTCTCTGAGTACATTGGAGCTTTAATTTCTACATTTAAAATAACTGTTTTTCACATGACATAATGAGTTGTTCTGCTTTATTAACTGATTCTGCAGGGCCTTGATATCGCAGCTGCACTTCACGATCACTACTGCGCAGACTCGGGATTCAAGATGTCAGCACCATATTGGCAAACTGGCGACTTAACTTACAAAAAGTAGCGCAAATAATACGCCCAAAATATACTTGGTTTTTAGGTGTCGCGAAAGCACAGAAAACACAGTGTAAGCTTGCAGCCCGAACAATGTACAGGCACTTCGCACATGTGCTTTGAATTGTTTTTGCAGTACTTAGTTTGTCCACAAGGTGTCAAATCTGAACCGTGCCATTGTTTCACACTCTGAAAAGAAACAAAAGCAACAACAAACATATCCTCATTACAAGCGCTTCTGTGAGGGGATTCGAAGATATCAGCAACTATTTTAAATGTGAACACTACAAAGGCATTTTATTGACCATAACTTTTGGAGAGAAAAAGCGCAGAGACTGTACAATGATGAATATTTATAGTGCACGAAAGGCTGCGCGTGAGACTGTGCACATACATTAAAAAACGAAGGTACTTTATTTTTGCGTCATTTAAAGGTCCCGTTTTTCATGTTTTTTTGAAGCTTTGATTGTGTTTATAGTGTGCAATATAACATGTGTTCATGTTTCGCGTGTAAAAAAACACAGTATTTTTCACATAATTTACTTATCTGTATACCGCTGTTTCCACGGTCATAAAAACGGGCTGATGACTTCCTTGTTCTATAAAGTCCCTCCTTCAGAAATACGTAACGAGTTCTGATTGTGCCAGCGGTTCCTGTGTTGTGATTCGACAGCAGTTTAGCGCTCCTTGCCCGGAAAGGTCACGCCTCTTACCATAACATGTGCTGCACATAGTTTTACATGTGGATTATTGTGGTGTTGTGCCGAATGAACACAAAAGACAATAATTCCCGAGAGACTGAACTCTTTAATCTCCACAAGCAGCGACAGAAAATGTACAACGTTAGCACTCACTCAGAAGAGTACCTCATACGGAAAACAGCCATACACATAAACATAGTCCCCTCGTGTGGCCATTATGTGCACTGCAGTCCAACATTAACTATTGCAGTAAGGATACCACAATTATAATTTTCGGGAACCGAGTTAAACCTAATTATAACAATTGGTCTCTAAGTACAGCGTCCCTGGGAAGGCCAAACAAAGGTGATTGGACTGCGGGATGAAAATAACAGCGTTTCGACGACATGGCGACAAACACACTCTACAAACGCAACTCTTGCTCTTCTCCGTGGGAGCGCAACAAGACCACGCCCCCTTTTTTGTCTAGTCCTGTGGGCGGAGATTAGTCAAAAAACTGTTTTAGTGATGTCATTAAAGAAGGAAGTAGAGGGATGTAGTCCAAACTGGCCGTTCGATGTAGGCGACTTCTGTTAAATAAAATATCTCGCTTGGCATTGAACTTTGAGCTTTAAAATTTTACAGATTTTATTTATACTCTAATAACAACATTACACACTAACTAAAGTTTGAAACATGGGATCACAAAGAACGGGACCTTTAAATGCTGTTGACACTCCTGATGAGACTTTGCAGTGTGGAAGTGGTTGCACTTCTTGTTAAAGGGGACATAACATGAAAATCAGATTTTTTCCATGTTTAAGTGCTATAATCGGGTTCCCGGCGCATCTATCAACACAAAAAACGTGAAAAAGGACAACCCAGTAACTTTGTTTTGGCAAGCCTTTCTGTGCAAGCATGTAAAAAACAGGCCACTTAGATTTCACTCCCCTTGTGATGTAGGAAGGGGAACTTATTATAATATTATTATACTTAATCTGCACGTTTCCACTCATGGTGCCGCCATTTTGTTTTTGCAAACGTCAACGGTGTACCAATTCTTACACCATGGAAACAGTTTAAGCAAAACATGTTAACTGTTCTGTCGTTGGCTGCACAGACGAGCACTGAACACTATTTAGAGTCTCATTATCTTGGATAGCCTGCAAGTTGACCCTGGCAAGCTCAATTGCTAAAAAAGGAGCATTTCTGTCTGCATAATATTTTGGAAAAAATATTAGACCATTCACAGCATTTGATAGCAATCATAAATGTTAGCCTGGTGTGTATGGCTCTGTTTGGCAAACAGGTACACTATGTACAGTGGGCGTCCATATGAGTTTTGCACAAAAGATTAACATGAGTTGAATCAACTCCACAGCAACTACATCAATTTATCCACTAACCATTCAGAAACGTCTAAAAGTTGTAACTTCTTCCTGAGTCTCTCCATCAGTGTCGACTCCGGTTTGAACAATGTAAGGCTGAACACTTTCCTCATTTTGGCTGCGTGAGACTCTCCAGCTTTGTTGTTGTTGAGCTGTTAAAGCTCCGCCCTCTTCTGGAAAGGGGGCGGGAGCAGCAGCTCATTTGCATTTAAAGGGACACACACAAAAAATGGCGTGTTTTTGCTCACATCCAAATATTTGACAAGCTATAATAAATGATCTGTGGGGGATTTTGAGCTGAAACTTCACAGACACATTCTGGGGACTTATATTGCATCTTGTGAAAAGGAGCATTATAGGTCACCCTTGAGTTTATAATGTTGTCCTTTATGCATTTGGATTTTTTATTTTTTTTTTTCATATTCTTAGAATGAATGCATTTTTTTTTTTTTTTTTTGCATTAAAAATATTATTTATTTTTTGAAAAGTTGAGTTACACTTTAAATAGGACAACCATTAAAGGACTATGAAAGGTAGGTAAAAACTGCATTAGTAAATTTAATAAATGCAAGTTATAATTTGTGGCATTTAATGTGGTTTAAATGCAGCCCTCTTGGCCTCTGAACTTGAGTACCCCTGGCATAGTACAAGTACATAGTGTATAGTGCGTCATCTTGGACACAACTGCTGAAATCGTGTTTCTCTGGCATTTTTTTACAAAGACTCCACCAGAAAGTGATTTTCTACCATGGCATCAACGGCAGACGCTGGGCGATCTGCCACAGAAACTCAATCCCCTGAGGTCCGACCGGCCAACCAGCAGGACTCTGACTGTGTTCTTGTTTTATATTACTTCATATTAGATTTGTATTCATGTCGCACGCGGCACTACGGGGGAGAGCTAATCAGGGGAGGGTAAAGCTAGTGTAGTGCAATTTGTCCCGTTCAGATTAGGACGCGTCACAATTATGAAAGCGCTGCAGGCTCCGCACACCTCTCTGGACGGCCACACAAACGCTCTGCCAATTACAGCCGCCGAACGCGAGCGAGCGCAGCAGATTCATACGGCTCGTGCACACTGACCTTCAGGAGTCTGAGCTCAGCACTCTCGGCAGGATAATTAAATGCCTGCCTCAACCCAATCAGCAGAGCTCAGATCAATGCACGATTTTCAAAACAAACTAATTCACTAATGGTCTGACTTATTGTTCCAATTTACCTGGCCGGTGAATTACGGTCCTCCGATCAGGCAGGGGAGGAGACGAGGAGGATCAATGAAGAACGGAGGCAGAGACAGAAACGCCTCTGAGTGGAACCGCTGCCGTGGACGGGTCATTTCGCTGAGTGCTTCTGAGCAGGACGGCCGCTGTCGTAAAGCCAAGTAATTAACGCGCTCAGACCGACAGCTTGGCCGGTCAAGGTGTCGGGGAGTTTGTTCCAGATAAATTAGCCATGCTAGGCTTGTAGCGAATTAAATTAAACAAAAGATAATTCATTCTTAATCACCAGTTGAATCGACTAGATTCACACAAGTTATTCGTCTTTACCAATCATCATGTCATGTGACTTAGAAATTCATTGATTATTATTATTTATTTTTTTACACTCCTGTCTATTATTTTGGTCTCTTGTGGAAAAGAAGTACACTTTTAAAACACGTACTCATTACGGGAATAATATACTTTTAAAGAATGTACTAAAGTGCAAACTGAATGTAATGTTTTCAGACACTTTATTCCATGTTAAGCGCAGTTAAGTTTAAATTTATATTAAATGCAATTAGTTGATTTAAGTAGGGGTTAAGCACATCTTTATATGTAATTAATTATGTTGTCTGGTTGCTTTAGTATACATACATGCTTACACTCTAAAAAAATGCTGGGTTAAAAACAACCCAAGTTGGGTTGAAAATGGACAAACCTTTAATTGGTAGTTTATTTAAACTACCAATTATTGTTTAAAAATTGCTATATGGCTAGCTTAAAATTAACCCCAAATAGTTGGGAAATTAAAAACCAGATGCAATTAGAGACAACAATAATAGACAAAAGGTGAATGTTTATTAATAAGCTTTAATATTTTATCAATATAAATTTAATAGTTTAATAGTTTATTAATATATTAATAAGCAATTTAATAAATGTGTATTTTTTAATAATTATTCACTGAACATTAATAAATGTTCATTTCCAACATACTTTGGGTTAATTTTAATTAAGCAATACAGTAATTTTTAAACAATAGTTGGTTTTAAATAAAACTACCCAGCAGGTTGGGCAAACATTTAACCCTACCGCTGGGTTAAAACAACCAACTTAGGTTGTTTTTAACCCAGCATTTTTTAGAGTGTACATACATTCATACATGCTTTAGTATATTAGTCGACATCAACATGTGTACTTCTTCAAATACTTTAAAGTAAATCTCTCAATTTTGCAATATTACAAAGTGCACTTTTTATAAGTTAAGAAACAGTCGTGAAAGTTTACTTTTTAAGTACACTTAAGTGGCCTTTGGTTTCATTTATATTATCTGCAAGTACAGTTTCTTTTAATATACACTCTCAAAAGTGCTGGATTAAAAACAACCCAAGTTGGGTTGAAAATGGACAAACCCAGTGGTTGGGATCAATGTTTGCCCAACCTGATGGGTAGTTTTATTAAACTCAATTGTTGTTTAAAAATTACTGTATTTCTTGCTGAAAATGAACCCAAAGGTTGGAAATTAACATTTATTAATATGTTTAATGAATAATAATTAAACAATAAACATTCATTCAATTGCTTATTAATAAATATTCAACTTTTGATTATTATTGTTGCCTCTAATTTTAATTTCCAACCTATTTTGGGTTCATTTTAAGCCAGCAATGTAGTAATTTTTAAACAATAGTTGAGTTAAATAAAACTGCCCAGCATGTTGGTCAAACATTTAACCCAACCACTGAATTAAAACAACCCAATCACTGGGTTTGTCCATTTTCAACACAACTGTTTTTAACCCAGCATTTTTTAGAGTGTACTTTTAAGATTTGAAGTGCACTTCAAGTGTGCATTTAATACAATTAAGTGCACTTCTTTTAACAAGGGGTCGTCTATTTTGACTTTATACTGACTTTACAAGTCAGTAGGTGTTTCCAGAATAATCTGCACTATAGTCGACCAGTCTTTGCCGTTATGTGAGAGCATATACTTGCTAAACACGCCGATAAATTATGTTCTGTTTTGTGCAATTGCTTTGTTTTCCTTTCTGTTTTCATCAAGCAAATGGAAGTTTCATGAAAACAAATGCCTGACCGGAGAGGGATAGGGATTTTTCTCTTTTCCTTGCCGATCATGAACACCATGTGTCTCCTTTGTCAGCGTGTTTAAACAGATATGCTAATCGGTCGACTCCCGCGGTCATTTGTAAGCTCATACCGGGACGAGGCACTTAACATTCCACCCACTCGCCTTGTGGAGGAAAATCTCGCGCTTTCTGAAAACAAGTCTGTTTACTGCACCAAAGGACACGTGACGTCCTGGGGATCTTTACATGAGTTTCCTTCAGTTTGACTGAAGATCTCACAACACTAACATTCAGAAGCCTGGCTGACACACCTGTCAAACAGGACAAACACAAATCTTGGTCTCGAAATATGTGATATAGCTCTACAAACTTAAGTAGGTTTGGCAGAAAACACATAACTATAATATAACTAATGTTATTACTAAGGTGGAAAGTGTTTGAAATAAACTTCTGCATTTGTCACCGGTGTGAAATTAAAACTCTATTAAAACATCTTAAAACAGCCATCCTATCTTGTCTGGCGTTGTTATAAAATAAGGTCCGGAATGTCTCCAAAATTAATAAAAATGCCCCCAAAATTCAAGTTATGAATTGCCCTTGTATGAGTTCTTGTATGTTATGTTTATAACACACTATAGATAAGCAATATCACATGCACAAGAGTGTTATTTTCTCAAATATCAGCACGACTGCAAAGTGTAACATTCATTTTATGCAACAGTTCAAAAAGCAATAAGTTGATTATATGAATTGACCATTTTTAGGCACAACATTGTCAATTTTGTCAATGAAAATACTAAAATACACAGCGTTGTTTCATTCTTTAATGACTCACTGATTTTGAATAAAACGAGTGAGTCAATGATTCAATGACCAACTCATAAAGTCAGTGGACGTGAATGAATCAGCTGGTTTGAATGAATCAGTTGAAGGAATGATTCTAAGATTCACTTATTACAACTTGCCACCACCTACTGGTGGATTTAGTTTCATATATAATAGTATTATTTAATTTGTCTCAACATTTCATATTTCTATATTCAAAATGTTATATTTAAAACATTATCTATGCAATTGATAAATGGTAACTTTACAACAATATGTAACTTTACTTTTTATAATTAATTATAAGAGGGGTGCCAAAATATAATGTAGAGACTTTCATGATATCCTTTCATCATCTTTGCCTTCCTATAATGATGAAAATATATCATTATTTTCTTGAATCAAGGTGAACTTCCCAACACCAGTTATGACACAACTTTTGAATCAAAGTTTTGAATCAAAACATTCAATTTGAACTCATTTACAGAAATGAATCAAAATGACCAAATCTAAGTTCTTTACTTGTGAAATTTAAATCAGTTGTTGTTAAAACATCTCTGTTGTAATGCTCTCACACAGGAAAATCATTGGATATTTGATAAATTGGACTGTCTTAGCTATATTAGTTCTATCAAGATCATAACTTACATTTTAGTATATGATCATTTTAAAAATGTACCTGATGTTTAATCAGATATTCAATAAATGCATTCATGATTATGTCCCTATGTTTTTTTTCCTTAAATCAGTGGTTGTAAATATTTACAATAACATCCTCACAGAGATATTCAGCATTTGTTCTATTATTTTCCATGTTTTGACTCATGAGATGGTGCATGAGCATGAGACGGTGGATCGGCACCCGTTTTTTCCTGCAGTGTTCACATGGAAATGCTTTTGTGAGACGTGATGCGTGCTGAAAGGCTGCAGCAGTGAACACACACTGACTTCTGCTGCACGCTACGCACAATGTTCACCCAGCGGACCTCGAACAAGAGCACGAGCTGCTGAGGATGTAAATGACGCGTCTCTGGTGAGCGCTGTTCACGTGTGAATGTCACAAGACGCCGTCCACCTGGAGCTGACAGTCACGGTACTTTTGAGACTCAACTGGAGATGTTAAAATGCATGAGCATGTTATGTGTGCATGAACATCTGCGCCAGTTTGGACAAGAGGACACGTTACATTAATCCCATTAATATATGCACAATTGTGTGAGTGCATGAAGAGTTTAAAAGCACATGCGAGATGGTCTAAAACATTGATTTGTTTGCTTTAGCTTACATGTCAACTTCTGACTCAACCAATGAAATGAGTTTAGAGCAAGCTTCACTATTGCTATTGCTCATATTTAGAGTTATAGCAATTTAAACAACCCCTAAGTAAGTACAATTTATATAGCTGCCCAGAGTTCTGAACAGAAATCATCTGAAGGTTTGAAAGAGAACATTGACGAAGACCAATTACATAGACCACCTCTAGATTTCAGGGGACCAAAGATAATATTTCGGTTTTGTCTTTTTAAAGTTGAAGAAAGTTATCTGACAACCACTTTTTGTCCTCAAAAATCACCAGTTTGCAAAGCGCTGAGTGTCATCAGCATAAAAATGAAAAGAAACATTGTACTTCCTAATAACACGGCCAAGGGGAAGCATATAAAAATGAAATAGGAGTGGGCCCAATACGGATCCCTGAGGTACCCCACTAGTATTAAAAGCAGAGGATGAGGAAAACAACCCCTAACTGTTAGCATTGCACCTTTTGTGACAAAGAAGTGTACTTAAGTGAATTCATTGTGTACTACTTTTTCGCAAATGGTGCATTAAGAAAACTGTACTTGCATTCAATTGTAAAGTGTATGTTCAGTCTTGGTTTCGTTTTCTCTGTGTTTCCTGTTCTGGTTCATTTTGCCCTAATTAGTTTCCATAGTTACTGATTTAATTCACCTGTTTATACTTTGATTACTCTCCTGTGTATTTAAGACCTTAGTTTTCTATGTTCTGCGTTTGGTATTTTTTATGTTAATGTGGAAGGCTAAAATGATCTCCTAGTGTTTCTCCTTCATTTGATAAATAAGTCTTTTGTTTCATCCTTTGTTCGTGTGAGCCTTTAAACATGACATAAATACACTGTGTGCAGAATTATTAGGCAAGATGATTTTCTAATCATATTTTTTTTTTCCAAGCATATTTTACCAATTCCAAACCACTCCTATCATAATAACTACTATTAATTTTGTATTCAATCATTTATAAGTGATATATAATTGCTCAAGAAGGCTGGGAGTGAACAATGCCTCATTTTCAGGCAATTCTTTTACAGGCAAAATGAGCCAAAAAACTCAGACTGAAAAGTCAAAAAAATATTAAATGCTCATGAGAAGGATGCAATACTAATACAATACTAGAATGCAAAGTTAAGGCATGACCAATGGACAGTAAAATGCTCATTTGGTCAGCAGGGTCAGACAAAAACAGGTTGACAAGAAAATACACGTTCATAAATTCTTCAAATAGTGGTACAAGAGGTTGTGGCGCTGGTCCTTGAGCCATATAAACCAGAAAATCGCAATGACCAGATATGGGAATCTTTTCACAACAAAAAGGAAGAAAAAACACCTAACAACCACATAGTAACAGCCTGGCAACCACCCAAAAAACCCTCCTGTTACTGTAACTAGGCATTTGTGCTACAAACAGGCATCTCAAATTGAACCACCAGGGCATAGTTTATCACTGCAAATATTGGCTGGAAATTGCCCTGCTTATCAGAGCCCAAGACGGATGAGGCGTTTACTCCTGCCCTATAAAACTCTGCTTTCAAGCCAGAAAGAGCAGCACTGTCATCTCTGTTCAGCATGTAATACGCTGGAATTTCATAAGCTGACATTTGTTTCGTAGACTGTCCTGCTCCGACGTGCCTCGGCAAGCCATGCGAGCGACTGGCCTAAAAATATGACTGCAGAAAATGTTTGGGCAGCACTTTTACTTGGTGACTTTCTAACATCCCGTAGCCGACGCCAACCTTTCGCACGAACGTGTGCGAGCGTGTCCGTTATTAGCGGCTGCCGTCGCTGGCAGTGAATGTGGAACAGATGTAGATCTCTCACGGGACGGGACCTCTGGTGTGCCACGAAGAGGAGCTTCGATCCGGCTGCTACTTTATTTTCAGCCCATGTTTTTCTCAGAATTTCTGTGACCTAATTTTCACACTTCATGCTGTTTATCCTTCATTTTGCGTCCCTCCCAGGCTTAGACTGTCAGCACGCCGTGTGGCTCAATCCCTCCCGCTTCCAGAGACTCCAACCGGACCTTTAAAACAAGCTCAGGCGGCCCATTGTTCTTATTTAAGCATGATTTTGTAGAATTGAGGGAAACGAACGGAACGGCGTGCTCCATAAATCAGAGGTCCTCTGGGACGCGAGGCAGATGGTAGCGTAAGCTCAGACCGCTCACCATAGATCTACACCTTTAGGTGAAATATGCCACACTTACGCACTGGCAGATTTCATGAATATACATGAAGGAAGCCAGTGGTTTGATTTAATTTAGCTCGCACGTCGAAATATGCATATTTGCGTGGAAGTGACAAAAAAGCATATGCTCAAGTTATAAGCATCATTTTGAGGACTAAAGTCAACTCTAATCTGTTATCTCCTGCGAGATTTAATGTGTTGCTGACATCATGATAGATGTAGTGTGACAGTTTCTTTTCTATATATTCCTTAAGATAAAGTGTAGGTTAATATATTTTTTTTTTTTTTTTTTTTTTTTTTTTTTTTTCACAACTTCAATTATAGTTTATTTTAAAGAATACATTTATAAAAGGAAATATTCTGTGTAGTCTTTCAAAAATAATAAATGCAATGCACAGTAATTATTCCACTGGCATTGTCAATTACTTAGAAATATCAAAAGTCATACCTTTCTGATCCAAATATTTAATGATCTGATCTGTCTGAATCAATTATGCACTTAAAAAAAACAAGATTTACAACACTGTTATATATATATATATATATATATATATCAGGGGTGTTTCCTCCGAGTAGGCAAGGGAGGCAGTGCCTCCTCAAAAAAAAATAGGATGAGAAAATAATCCATATTACATATACAACAACACAAATATTACAAATTATGACATTAAGAAGAGCGCAAGTCACGCGTATTTCTTAAGGAACACTGCCCAACAGCGACAACCGCAGGTAAAGTTACACAAAAGAGTCATGCCTCCCTTTCCTCTCACAGGAATCCATAGAAAATCATCAGAACCCTGGCGTGCGGTGGGTTTTGTGGGGGGTAATTGAGAATGAATGGGGGAAAGTCACGTGAGAGGAGGCAATGTCTCCATCACGCTATGATTGGATGTAATTGGTTATGATTGGATATGATTGGTTTGTGCGATAAATCCCGCCTCTTGTTGACGTGCGCGTTCCGTGCGTAGGTTTGACTGAACAAATGATGGCGTCAATCGGAAGACTATCGAAAAGTAAGTAAACAGATCACCCAGTTAGATATCACCGCTTTATGTTACGTCAAAATCAAACTTGAAATGGACTGAAAGCATGATGACTGCGGGGTTTTTTAGTGGAATCAGCTTGGTGAAATTAAAAATGCAATTCGTGTCTGTGACAGACGGTGTTAATGGAGCATGACTGAATATTCTAGGTTGACAATTAAAAAGAAAAACCGCAATAAACAAATAAAATATATTGTTTAAATTATTATTGCCTTTAGTTATTATTTTGGAATGAATGTAGAAATGCTTAAAACACTTGAAGCTTGATGAGATTGACTTGGTTTTGATAAATAGAACATTACATTGTTAATGTAAAATTACAAAATAGAGTTGTATTTGGTTTCTTTTTTTTATGTACTGTAAAGTAATGTTCATTTAACAAGGAAGATTTGTCAACTTTAAGAGTAATGCACATGAATTTACAATGATTCATAAAAAAAAAGTGCCTCCTCATTTCAGAGTATATATATATGGTACACTGTACAAATTCTGAATAAAAAAGGAATGCAATAATTTACAAATCTCATAAACTTATATTTTATTCACAATAGAATATAGATAACATATCAAATGTTGAAAGTGAGACATTTTGAAATGTCATGCCAAATATTGGCTCATTTTGGATTTCATGAGAGCTACACATTCCAAAAAAGTTGGGACAGGTAGCAATAAGAGGCCGGAAAAGTTAAATGTACATATAAGGAACAGCTGGAGGACCAATTTGCAACTTATTAGATCAATTGGCAACATGATTGGGTATAAAAAGAGCCTCTCAGAGTGGCAGTGTCTCTCAGAAGTCAAGATGGGCAGAGGATCACCAATTCCCCCAATGCTGCGGCCAAAAATAGTGGAGCAATATCAGAAAGGAGTTTCTCAGAGAAAAATTGCAAAGAGTTTGAAGTTATCATCATCTACAGTATATAATATCATCCAAAGATTCAGAGAATCTGGAACAATCTCTGTGCGTAAGGGTCAAGGCCGGAAAACCATACTGGATGCCCGTGATCTTCGGGCCCTTAGACGGCACTGCATCACATACAGGAATGCTACTGTAATGGAAATCACAACATGGGCTCAGGAATACTTCCAGAAAACATTGTCGGTGAACACAATCCACCGTGCCATTCGCCGTTGCTGGATAAAACTCTATAGGTCAAAAAAGAAGCCATATCTAAACATGATCCAGAAGCGCAGGCGTTTTCTCTGGGCCAAGGCTCATTTAAAATGGACTGTGGCAAAGTGGAAAACTGTTCTGTGGTCAGAATCAAAATGTAAAGTTCTTTTTGGAAAACTGGGATCCCATGTCATCCGGACTAAAAAGGACAAGGACAACCCAAGTTGTTATCAGCGCTCAGTTCAGAAGCCTGCATCTCTGATGGTATGGGGTTGCATGAGTGCGTGTGGCACGGGCAGCTTACACATCTGGAAAGGCACCATCAATGCTGAAAGGTATATCCATGTTCTAGAACAACATATGCTCCCGTCCAGACGTCGTCTCTTTCAGGGAAGACCTTGCATTTTCCAAAATGACAATGCCAGACCACATACTGCATCAATTACAACATCATGGCTGCGTAGAAGAAGGATCCGGGTACTGAAATGGCCAGCCTGCAGTCCAGATCTTTCACCAATAGAAAACATTTGGCGCATCATAAAGAGGAAGATGCGACAAAGAAGACCTAAGACAGTTGAGCAACTAGAAGCCTGTATTAGACAAGAATGGGACAACATTCCTATTCCTAAACTTGAGCAACTTGTCTCCTCAGTCCCCAGACGTTTGCAGACTGTTATAAAAAGAAGAGGGGATGCCACGCAGTGGGAAACATGGCCTTGTCCCAACTTTTTTGAGATGTGTTGATGCAATGAAATTTAAAATCAACTTATTTTCTCAGTTTAAACATTTTCTCAGTTTAAACATTTTATATGTCATCTATGTTGTATTCTGAATAAAATATTGAAATTTGAATCTTCCACATCATTGCATTCTGTTTTTATTCACAGTTTGTACAGTGTCCCAACTTTTTTGGAATCAGGTTTTTATATATTATATATAAAAAAACAAAGAAAAGAAATTGTTTAACCCACAGAAACTCAAAATATTATTCTATCTGAACAACATTAGTGAATCGAAGTTGATTTGACAAAAGAAAAGAAAAAAATGTGATAAATCATGAAGATATGAATAAAAGTAATATTTTCAGTAAGTATAATTATTTTTTAAATAATTATCTATTCAATATTTAAAGATTTTAATATAATGTTAAATTAGCTGTGGTGTAATTTTATATAAACTGGTGTATTGTGAATTTCTGTCAACTTTCATGTCACGACAACATAATTTTTGCAGAAAAAATAAGGAAAGCAGAAAAGGATTGTTTACATGGAGCAAAATTCATGCACAGGTATCAATAAAATCAATAATGCATAACCACAAAATCATCCAATTAAAACTTTAGAAGCTTTACAGCTCAAATGATGAACGGGTTTAACAACAACACAAGCTTTACATTTCTGCTTTTAATCCCTCTGAAATGCTGGCCCATGACATTTCTTTTTTTTTTTTTTTTTTTTTTTTTTTTTTCTGAATTATGTTGTCTGATAATCAACTTGAACCTGGAACAGTGCATGATCATTTTCAGTTGACGGTCCAATAAACTTGCTTTTGAGCTCTACGCAGAAAACCAAATTCAGATTTATCTGCTATTGATTATGTAGTTTGTTCAGGGTCATCATAATTAAAGTCCTTACAGTAATTCCTGTTTTGTTCACTCTTCTGGAACATCTGCAAGCGCTTCCGATATCTTCAGTGCAGTCATTACCCTGGTGTCAAGGGCTCCCATGGTAATAATAATCATCTCATCTTCAAATGAGGACAAATATGATTATGAAGACCGCTTGGCTTTGCTTCACGGCAGCTGTAAACATGAACCACCGATAGAAGCAACAGAAACGCAAAGCGTCCTCTCAGCTTTGACAAGTTCAATAGCAAAGTGATAAAGGTTGAGTCGTCAGTAGAAGATTTGCCAAATAAATACAAGTATTTCATGCACCACTGAAGGCTTACTCTACTAGATCACACATGCTGATTGCTGCTTAGACCGTAAAAGCATCAGACCCGAATCTTCTATATCAGGTGTCATACGGGCATATGTAATGTATACAGTATGCCAGCTGCATCCAATCTAAATCACGTCACAAGAGACTCGAGTCAATTACAAGAGGGATGTATTAATATCTGTGCTCTGGGTCAGAAATCAAATAGACTACCAGTCACTCCTTTACTGGATTTTTATTGGAGCATGTTATTGAATATGGCAATGTTAATGTATTTGGTCTGCTGCTGTTGATTATTGCAGAGCAAGTATGGACTAACAACTGCTAATAGATACAGAGACACGCTAAATGGAAGAAAGTAGTCTTGCACAGATGTTTGATATGGGCCTCAAAGGTCAGATGAGAGTCCATTTTAAATCCCAGGTTAGTAACTGATGTTGAAAGTGGAATATCCTGGCCAGAGAAGGTAATGCTTCTAATGAGAGATGTCCGGACATGGTTTGGAGTGCTGACTAGGATGGCTTCAGGCTTGGAGCGGTTTAGCTGCAAGAAGTTTGGCTTCATCCAGGCCTTTATCTCCTTCTGGCAGGTGTTCAAAGTGGAAGATGGCAGGGCAGCAGAGGAGGTTGAGTTTGTCCTGAGGTTGAGTTAAGAATTTGCCACCGGCTGATGACATGACTGAGGGGGAGCATGCAAAGGATAAACAGGGTGGGGTCGAGGACTGAGCCTTGAGGAACACCACAGGTGACATTGCGTGTCACACTCTAAAAACTGCTGGGTTAAATATGGACAAAACCAGGGATTGGGTTGTTTTCACTCAGCCATTTTTTCCAACCAATTTTGGATTTATTTTTTTAGCCAGCAATATATTAATATAGTAAAAGGCATGTTTTTACTCACCCCCAAATAGGGGCAAATTTGTGGGGTATTTTAAGCTGAAACTTGAACAGACCAGAGACTTATATTAAATCTTGTGAAAGAGGGCATAATAGGTGCCTTTTAACCCAACCTGCTGGGTTTGTCCATATTTTACCCAGCTTGGGTTTTTTTAACCCAGCATTTTTTAGAGTGCAAGGATTTAACCTCTCCCAATACGACACGCTCAGTTCTCCCAGTGAGGTAGGATGAAAACCAGTTATAGATAGAATCAGAAAGACTGATGGTGGAGTGTAGATGGTGAAGGAGAATGTTGTGGTCCAGAAGAGCCAGCATCTGCCGTTATCAGCAGGTCATTTGTGACCCTGACCAGAGCAGTTTCTGTGCTGTGGCCGGGGCGGAAACCAGACTGGAATTTCTCAAACAGGTTGTTTTGTTTTAAATCGACCACATTTCAATCATGACAACTCTCTGAATATTTTTAGCATGTTACTGAATGGCAATGTTAATGTATTTGGTCTTAGCAGGACTGCTACACTGCTGCTGATGATTATTGCTTCATGCCTACTGCAGAGCAAGTATGGACTTGTTACTGCTAATAGATACACAGACACACTGCTGTGAGCATGTAAGACATGCTGTCGCATAAATAGACATATATCAATATCACAGCAGATCTAGGCAAGTGGAGCTGGGGAGGTGGAGGGGTTCAGAGGAGCTGACTATTTGAATGTTGACCAAGCAATCCCATTGGCTGTAGGATCAGCAGACGCCAGTCAGCTTGTGCCATGCGGTAATTATGTGATTTCTTGCAGATGACATGTAAAGGACCGATCAGTCTGTGCTATCTAGAGATTCATGACTGAACTAGATATTTATGTTTGTCATGATCTTAAAATCATTTAATCTAAAGGCTTTTGCTCAAATTCTTGAAACTAGCTTTGTAGGGAAATATTAAATTTGCCTGAAAGGGATGCCAAAGTTAAATAAAAACATAAAATGGAAAAAAGGAATAAATGAATATTGTGTAAATGAATGCTATGCACAAAAAATGGGTAAAATAGTCCTTCTTTAATTAGATATAAATGAAATATATCATTAAATATAAACAATATGTATATATTATAATATATTATATATTTATATACATACACTACCTTTCAAAAGTTTGGGGTCAGTAAGATTAAAATAATAATAATAATAATAATAATAAATTCTCTTTTTTTCAGACATGTTTAATTAAAAGTGACAGTAAATACATTTATAATGTCACAAAACATTTCTATTTAAAATAAATGCTGTTCTTTTAAACTTTATATTGATCAAAGAGTCCCAAAAAATAAAATGTATCACGGATTCCTCAAAAATATGAAGCGGCAGAACTGTTTTCAACATTGATAATAATCAGAAATGTTTCTCGAGGAGCAAATCAGAATATTAGACTGAAGTAATGGCTGCTGAAAATTCAATCATAGTTCAATAAGATTATATAAAACTTTACCTCATCATCCACTTTTCCACAGCTGAGAGCTGCTATGATTGCAGTTTAGCATTGATTCATAATACACAGATTCAAACCACACTGCTCGCATTTACATATTTTAAAGTTTCACTCCATTACAGCCTAAAATAGTCGCGTGTGACCCCTGCACCGCCGAACGCTGAATCTCACGCTCTCCCCGGAGCGTAATCATCTTCATAAAGCCCCGAAGGGAGAATCAAAGACACACACACTAATTTAAAGAGCCGTGCAATCACTCCTCACGACAGATAGATATCAGTAATGCTGCTCATCTCAGGACACATTTAATGCCTGAAGGCTTATGCGTGATGTTTTATAGATACTGAAAGAGAAAAACTCTAAATGATTTAATGGCCAAGTGCCACAGGAGAGGGATATTGTAAACCCAATGCAAATGCAATGAGAGCTGCTTTTGCTCGATCAGTGTTTATTAGCTGTAATAAATGGTCGTACGCTGACCCCTAAACCCCATGGGTTGCGATCCAACAGCTTTATTTAAATTAACATACTTCTGGGGTGAAACTGAAAGCCATAAGCTTAAAATATTACTATTTAGAAAACATGAACGCACAGATTATCCAATTTGAGGCCAGAGGCGGTAATGAGTTTCTGACAAAATGTTGAGCGTCTCAGCGTTAAACCGTTTACGCTAAAGGGTCATAACTAATGCGTTAAAAGATTTGCACAACACTTGCTTTTTCAGGCTTACAACTAGTTGAATTTATTGTAACAGTTTATTTCGGTAATTCACTTTAGACATTCTACTAACTGCTGTACAAGTAACTCCATGTCAATATCTGCTAACACTTTATTTTGATGCTCCACTAACAGACATTCTGCTGACTATAAGTAAGTTTGGAACTACTTAACTTATTCTACTAACCCAAACCCTAACCTAAGAGTCTACAAATACTCTAATGATAGTTAGTTGACATGTAGCTGCAAAGTTAATTATAGCTAATAGAATGTCTAAAGTGGACCATTGAAATAAAGTGTGTGTGTGTGTGTGTGTGTGTGTGTGTGTGTGTGTGTGTGTGTGTGTGTGTGTGTGTGTGTGTGTGTGTGTGTGTGTGTGTGTGTGTGTGTGTGTGCAGCTGAATCAGCAGGCTCATGCTTGTCAAACACGGCACAGACACATGTCTGTCTTGAATGTCAGATCGTGTGAAGTATGTGAACCACACGCTGCTGTTTGCCAACAGTGGGACCAAAGCGCAAACAGCCCAAACCTCTCGCCCAGATACCTGTACACTATCACACGTCAAACCCACTCAATTCACACCTCTAACCCCAAAGCAAGTACATTAACCCATTTTAACATTTGAAATGGAATTAAAACTTTGTAATGGCTTCATAATTTAGTATTACCTGTGAGACTCAAGTCATAAATAGTCATGAAGAAATAAGATTTCTCTTCAAAATCAAAGCAAAAATTATATTTTGCCTAAAGAAACTGAAGCCCATTTTTGGGCCATTGAGATTTTTTTAAATGTATTTTTTTTTTATCCTGCATAAATTCACTTCAGCGCATCAACAATTACTATGGAAGCTTGATTTCACCATGAAAAAAAAAAATTAAAAAAGGTACCGGTAATTGTGACTTTTTATCTCACAATTCTGACTTTTTTTCTCGCAATTGCAAGATATAAACTCACAGAATTTGCAAGACTTAAACTCACAATTCTGACTTTTTTTCTCAGAATTGCAAGTTTATATCTTGCAATTCTGACTTTATATCTCACACTTCTGGCTTTGTATCTCGCAATTCTGAGAAAAAAAAAGTCAGAATTGTGACATATAAACTCACCATTGCTAGAAAAAAAGTCAGAATTGTCAGATAAAAAGTATCAATTTCCTTTTTTGTTTTTTTATTTCATGGCGGAAACAAGCTTTCATAAATTTCACAATTCATACACTGGCAAAAATGGTGTAGTGCATTTATGGTGTATGGTGTATTTACGTAAATCCCAAATGAAATGAAAAATTAAAAAAAAAAGAAAATTTAAACCTATCCATATTTGACCCAAACATGGGTTGAAACAACCCAGCATATTTTTAGAGTGTGTACTTCACACATTTTAATAATAGTTCTGTTGCAAAATCTGTTGGAGGGAATTTTAAGACCTGATCATAATTACATTACAGAATGTTAGCCAAACTTTAGAGCTGCATCGCATTGTGGATGATATTGTTCTTATTGTGAACGATTCATATTCATCTCTGTGTGTGTGTGTGTGTGTGTGTGTAAGCCCACACTGCCTCCATTTCAGTATAAAACATTCACTTTTCACAATGAAATCAACAAAAAATGGATTTAATCAAGTTTTTCAGTTGAAAATACCACAAAATACAGTAGAAACATCGGCTGCAAGATCCGTTTCATCTTGTCTTCAAGATGACCATTATAAAGCTTGTATAGTGTCTCAATAAACCTGCCGTTGGCTCACAATAGCTAATACTCCGCTTGTAAAGCGCAGAAGACTTGGCACAGAAACTTTGGCCCTAACAACATTTATAAAGTGTCAAGTGAGCGTGTCTATAAGTCCCATATTATCTCATAAATAATCCCTCACACTGTATCCTAATTTAAAAGTCCACTAAGGTCTTTAAATGAGCCATGCTGTGTTATTAAGGAAGACAAGAGTGCACTATACGGATATGTTGACAAAATGGGGACTTTTTTTGGTTCCCATGAGAGAAACGGCTTATAAATCATACTAAGTGACGTTTTTTGAAAATGTAAAAATGCAGAAAGTTGTCTGTGATGGGTCGGTTTAGGGTCAGGTGATAGACTAAACATTTTGTACAGTATATATATATATATATATATATATATATATATATATATATATATATATATATATATACACTCTAAAAAATGCTGGGTTAAAAACAACCCAAGTTGGGTTGAAAATGGACAAACCCAGCAATCGGTTTGTTTTAACCCAGCGGTTGGGTTAAATGTTTGCCCAACCTGCTGGGTAGTTTTATTTAACTCAACTATTGTTTAAAAATTACTGTATTGCTTAATTAAAATGAACCCAAAGTATGTTGGAAATGAACATTTATTAATGTTCAATGAATAATTATTAAACAATAAACATTTGTATATATATATTAAATTTACTAGCAACAAGTCTTATTATCTTACACATTTCTAAAGTATAAGTATCATGGTTTTGAAAGCCTAAATCATTAAAAAAAAATAGTTTTTTTTCTGTGCTACTGTCTTCTTCATTTCATTATATTGCCTCTACTCTTCTCCAAATCCACATTCGGGCGATCTCGGCACGTAGCTTCTCTCGGGCCGTTCTGCGCCATCACAGTCTCTCCACGCTTTTAGTCCAGCACTCCTTCTCTCCCGTGACCCTCTCTTTCTTCATTTCTCAAACCATCCGGAAGGGCCAAAGGGAGAGCCCTGTGCAATTTCCTTCCTCTAATAGGTACTTCCAAAGCCCACTTCCATAGTCCCGAGAAGTGACAAGATTAAAGAATGGCTGCTCCATTCGACGGAGGCAGGGGCAGAAACAGAGGGCAAAAATACTCTGGGTAATTATGGGGAAATCAAGCACACTGCCGCAGTCGCAGCTCAGCCGGGCTCTCACGTCACCGATTCGGTCCCGGTGGATCAAATCGAAAGCTTTTTACTTTTCTCTCTGCCTCTGTTCTCTCCTTCCAAGCTGATATTGCACTTTAGTTTAGAAAAACAGACTAACCACATTCTCTGAAGCCTCGGCCTCCTCCACTTTGAAGCTTGTCTGTGAACGGCTTAAAAGCAGCAGAACTACAATGGAGTGATATCGAGGGCTCATCCAAAGACCAGATGAAGAGAGAATATTAACTAGCCTGACGCCAATGCAATATATTACACAAGGAGATTCTCCCATCTGAACCTTCATTATTTTAAGATATTTCTTGCAGGCAAGTTGAGGAACAGATCACCTAAAAATGTGCACTCTCATGTTGTTGCAAACGTTCAACAATATTATTTGGAAACATGAAATAAGATATTAGGTAGAATGTCTGAGCATCTGTTTTCCATTCTAGGGTTAGTGAATCAAAAATGACCAAAAAAACAGTAGTCATCTGATTAGTATATTGCGGTAATAAACATGCACAGTATTGTTACCGTGAATAATTACAGGTACCTTATTAGGCAAGTTGTTTAGAATTTTAGAATGCAAATGAGCTTATTCTAAGCTTATTCCATTCAACTATTCTAAATTTTCAACACTGCAGTTATGCTGCATAACAGGGTGAATGAAAACGTAAAGCAATTGCCGCTTATGGAAAAGTAGAAATATAGCGGTTACCCCTTTAAACAAAGCACAGTGTACTGTTAGCAGATTAAAACAAAAAAAAGTATGAATTAAATAGTACAAATTCATATAAATTAGCCACAAATTCATGAAACTGCATTGAGAGTGTATTGAATTTGTTAAATTGTTTACATGTTTTCAAACAGCCATTTTCCCCTAAAGATTTGTTTACACTTATACATTTTCACATTTTAGTCTCGACTAAAACATGCCAGTCCAGAAAAGATATCTCGATATTGGTTAAAAATATTCTGATTCTTTAATGTTATGTTCTTGTTCTTGATTATGTTCTTGTTATGTGTTCTTTTGCCTTGAAACGGTATGAAACATTTGTTTACTTGATTCAAACATGCCTGTGACGACATTTCTGCATTGCGATATTACACTTTTCGCAACACTTTCAAAGTCAATGTTCAGAAAGTGCTGCTATAAAAGCATGTTCAGTTTTATCCAGATGAACATGAATCTGGCGATGTTTTATTACGTTGGTTGTTGTATATATTGAGGCAGGTCAGAAATTAAATGTCCAGTGTTTGGCGCTAAAAAGTTAATACTAAACCTAACCAATAGTGTTACAAAAGCAAACATTTGCTGAAGCAAACATGACATTATAGCTGCTTATAATCTTTGATCTCTTTTATCGTGACTCATGTTTCATAAAAAATGAAAAAAGCCAAACATATGTGATGCAAACTTCAAAATGTATTCGTTTACAAATCATGCTCTATGGTAAAATTGTTTTGAGCTTCTAACATAGTACTTTTAACGAAAATAAGCCTTAAAGAAGGTAAGTTTTGCAAAAATGTAGGTGGAGTCATGTATTTTCCAAAGAGCCTAGGTTGGAAAATTTGACGCATACTTTTAATAACTTTATACATGAATTTTTATTTTTTTATTTTTTGTTTTGTTTTGGAGGTTGACAGTATAAATCACCATCCATTTTTGTTGGATAACAGAAGCACAGACACGCATCTCCTTTTGTGTTTCACTGAAGAAAGTAAGCGTTTTCATTTTTAGGTGAACTAATCCATTAAATACAGGCCGACTGTGCAAAGATTACCTGTCGTTGTTCAGTCAGTATCTCTAAAGCATCTCTCTCTAAAGAAATTGGAGAAAACAGGGGACAACCGCAGGCACTGGTGCAGGCCAAAAAAAACCCACAATGAGCTCTTTATTACTTTTATCTGTTCTCTTTTCTTGAGTGGTTTTCGATAACAGTGCGCCTCGCAGTGACCTCTGATCTGGGAACAGCTACTCTTAAGACTCAATTATAAATCTTGCTGGCTTTAAAGTAAAATGTAAATTTTGGTCGAAGGTGCTGTCAGTCACAGAGTAATTGTAGGTAGTGAGCAGATCTGGGACTTTTTGTGGAGAGGATACTTGACGCTGCTTTATTATGCTGAGTCACGTCTGTTCTTCCTGGTACATTAAACCGTCTCCGACCGGCTCGGCAGGGAAATAATAGAGCCAAGAGGAAGCCATTAACATTTAGATGTAGAGATTTCTGATTGTTAGTTATCAAAGCGCTATCAAGTTAAACTGATGAGCGTCGGTCATCTGAGTATATGAGACTGACAAATATTTCACACGGATTCCAAGATAAAAGACAATCCGGCCATTTTAGATCTTGTGAAAAAGAAGTGCACTTAATTGTATTCAGCTGTAGTGTACTTCAAATCATCATTACAAAAAGTACTTGCTGATAATACATTGTAGCATTGTGTAATTCTCAATTCCTTTGCAACTGTTTATTATTTTAGTCCGATGGCTGTATCTTTGTTCAACTTTTTGGATGAGACTCAAGGAAGAGGGACTTTAGACCAGTTTTTCTTTTCAAAGATGGACACAATTTGTCGCATTCACTAATCCGTTAATTCTACAGAAACTACAGTAGCAACGACATACGTGTGACGTCTTCTTACGCCCTTTCAGTTTGCAGCTCGCTGGCAGCCGTTCTCCACTTCAGTTGGGAAAACGCTCTGATGCCGAGGTGAAGTCAAGCCAGCTGGCAAGCCACATCTACCTCTTCTCCCCCTACAGGTTGCCATTGTTTATTAATAATCCCAGCGGTGTCCGTTGGCAGCGGCGAGGCCGAAGCAGCTGGTGGGCCTCAGACGGAGGTTTTCTCGTTTTCTCTGCCCTGTCACGAGTGTTTCCCCCACCGCCAAAGCAGTCGGGGGTCGCAGCGCAGCCTTTCATTCAGCCCTTTCATTACATAATTGTATGAATTATTGAGGTTAATTGCAGCAAATGACCATGGCTTTTTAATAATTTATAAAGATCAGGCCAAAACAGTTGTAGGGCACCCGGGCGCCCACCTTGCCCTCTGAAGGGCCACATGCTTACCATCCAACAACCATTTAATCAACATTTAAAGGGGTCTTGACATGGATTATATATATATATATATATATATATATATATATATATATATATATATATATATTTGCCAAAAGTTTTGGGACGCCTGCCTTTACGTGCACATGCACTTTAATGACATCCCATTCTTAATCCGTAGGGTTTAATATGCCGTTGGCCCACCCTTTACAGCTATAACAGCCTCAGCTCTTCTGGGAAGGCTTTCCTCAAGGTTTAGGAGTGTGTTTATGGGACCGTTCTTCTAGAAGAGCATTTGTGAGGTCAGACACTGATGTTGGCTGGCGTGAAGGCCTGCCTCACAGTCTCCGACTTATCCATCGGATTGCCAGACAGAGAAGCGTGATTGGTCACTCCAGAGGACACGTCTCCACGTCTCTAGAGTCCAGTGACGGCGTGATTTACACCACTGCATCCCACGCTTTGCATTGCATTTGGTGATGTAAGGCTTGGATGCAGCTGCTCGGCCATGGAAACCCATTCCATGAAGCTCTCTACGCACTGTTCTTGAGCTAATCTGAAGGTCACATGAAGTCTGGAGGTCTGTAGCTATTGACTCTGTAGAAAGTTGGTGAGCCTCAGCATGCGCTGACCCCGCTCTGTGATTTTACGTGGCCGACCACTTCGTGGCTGAGCTGCTGTTGTTCCCAATTGCTTCTACTTTGTTATGATTCCACTAACAGTTGGTAAATATATGCAGAAAAAAAAAAAAAAAAAGATTATTTTTGACCATCTGCCTGACTCTGAAATGACCTGTTTTTAAGGTGCGGTTCCTTTAAGGAGTCATTAAACATTAACATTGGCTCACATCATTGCACAGGAAACAGTGCCCCCTTGCTATTGAAAACATTCATATAAAACCATCATTTATGGACAAAACATAATCAGATTGTTTACTTGAAGCCTTTAATGCATTATTAAAGTATTTTAATGCGTTGTATTGCACCTTGTATGATCTCATGAATAATTGTAATGCATGATAATATGTATCTATTCATTGTTACACCTTTATAAAGTATAATGCATTAAAACGCTTGGAAATTTCAGATGTAATCTGCAAATGTGATAATGCATTCTGATTATAAGTAAATATTTTACTTATGTGATATAGTCCCTTCTGCTCACCAGCGCTGCATTTATTTGATCAAAAATACAGTTAAAATAAAAAAAAAAGTTTCTATGTAATTTATTCCCGTGATCAAAGCTGAATTTTCAGCATCATTACTCCAGTCTTCAGTGTCACATGATCCTTCAGAAATCATTCTAATCTGCTCAAGAAACATTTATGATTATTATCAATGTTGAAAACCATTATGCTGCTTCAGATTTGTGTGGAAACTGTCTTACTTGTTTTCCCCTTTGATGAATAAAAGTTCGAAAGAACGTCTTTACTGTCACTTTTGAACAATGTAATGGGTCCTTGCAGACTAAAAGTATTATTTTTAAGTATTATTATTATTATTATTAAATCTTACTGACCTCAAACCTTTGAATGGTAGTGTAAATTCTGCATGTAAGAAATTGGTATTTTGGGTATTTCTAAATGAACATCAATGAAGAAAGATGCTTTTCAACACCAGAACAGTGACTTCTACCAGATAAATGTGCTGCATTTTATATATTCCTGCGACTCGATGTGAAACTCCACAGCATTAAAAATCCTCAGGCATCTTTATATCCACTTTCATTTCATAACACTGGCCTCTAGTTTTTATTCTATAGTGTCGTTTGACTCATAATTGCTCAAATCAGATCATCTCTTCAAAGAATGGAGCACATATTTCCTCCAGCCTTGCTGATAGACTTATTTCAGAGACATTATTAAATGATATGAAACAGAAGCTCTGCAGTCACTTTCATAACAGCTAATATACTTAATAGCCTAATCAAAAACTCCCTATGCCCAGAACAATCTAGTTACGATTCTCAGAGGCTGCTGCAATATGAAAGGATACATTTTAGATAAAGTTATTCTTCACAGTGTCACAGGAACACTTTATATCTAATGCAATCAGCCAACGCAACATTAGTGTCGTCTGAGAAATGAAGATGCAAGGTTAATGACGTAAACTAAAACTAAAACTAAGTGTAAACATCTTTTGTTGACTGAAATAATGTATAAAGGGATCAGAATTACAAAAAGAAAACATAACTAAATGATTAATGTAAAACTAAAGTGAAATAAAATACTAACCTTTAAATACTCAAATAAAATTTAACATTTAAAAAAAACTGCCTTTAAATTGCACTTAACAGTTTAAAACTGATGTGTCAAATTACACATTAAATTAATACATTTAAAAGCACTAATAATTTTTAAAGGTGCCCTAGAATCAAAAATTTAATTTACCTTGGCATAGGTGAATAACTAGAGTTCAGTACATGGAAATGACATACAGTGAGTCACAAACTCCAGTGTTTCCTCCTTCTTATATAAATCTCATTTGTTTAAAAGACCTCCGGAGAACAGGCGAATCTCAACATAACACAGACTGTTACGTAACAGTCGGGATCATTAATATGTACGCCCCCAATATTTGCATATGCCAGCCCATGTTCAAGGCATTACACAAGGGCAGAACATCTGGATGTGCACAGCTGAATCATCAGACTAGGTAAGCAAGCAAGAACAATAGTGAAAAATGGCAGATGGAGCGATAATAACTGACATGATCCATGATTACATGATATTTTTAGTGATATTTGTGAATTGTCTTTCTAAATGTTTCGTTAGCATGTTGCTAATGTACTGTTAAATGTGGTTAAAGTTACCATCGTTTCTTACTGTATTCACGGAGACAAGAGAGCCGTCGCTATTTTCATTTTTAAACACTTGCAGTCTGTATAATTCATAAACACAACTTTATTCTTTATAAATCTCTCCAGCAGTGTGTAATGTAGCTTTAGCCACGTAGCACTATCAAACTCATTCAGAATCAAATGTAAACATCCAAATAAATACTACACTCACATGATCCGACGCATGCATGCAGTATGCATGATGAACATATTGTAAAGATCCATTTGAGGGTTATATTAGCTATGTGAACTTTGTAAATCCGCTGCATTATAGTCAAGAGCTTGGAGGGCGGGGAGCGCGAGATTTAAAGGGGCCACAGCCTGAATCGGTGCATAGTTAATGATGCCCCAAAATAGGCAATTAAAAAAATTTATTTAAATAAATCTATGGGGTATTTTGAGCTGAAACTTCACAGACACATTCAGAGGACACCTTAGACTTATATTACATCTTGTGAAAACTGGTTCTAGGACACCTTTAAAGTAATGTTCTGGGCTGTAAATATATTTAAACTAATACTAAATAGTAATGTTAAATCTAGAGATAATAAAAACTAAAACTAATAATTATAGAGTGGAAATCGCTGGGGGAAGACTAGCTGCATGCTAGATTAAATTTACCTTAGATAAGAGTTTATCAAACATATCTCAAAAAACAATGGGACACCAAAGTCTACTGCGTTTCTAAATTCATTATTATATCAACAAAATCAGTAAAACTATCATGTACATCGTTGTCATGTAAATGTACTGTAAGTTCTTTTGGTTTCTCGGTTCATAGGCGGTTGTTGTTTGTGTGAAGACATGTTACCTGTGGATTTAATGAGATTGTTTGATTAAAGGTGACTTATGCCCCTTTTCACAAGATGTAATATCAGTCTCTGGTGTCTCCAGAATGTGTCTGTGAAGTTTCAGCTCAAAATCCCCCACAGATCATTTATTATAGCTTGTCAAATTTGCCTCTATTTGGGTGTGAGCAAAAACACGCCGTTTTTATGTGTGTCACTTTAAATGCAAATGAGCTTCTGCTTCTGGAAAGGGGTGGGGCTTTAACAGCTCAACAACAACAAAGCTGGAGAATCTCACGCAGCCAAAATGAGGAAAGTGTTCAGCCTTACATTGTTCAAACCGGAGTCGACACTGATGGAGAGACTCAGGAAGAAGTTACAACTTTTAGACGTTTCTGAATGGTTAGTGGATAAATTGATGTATTTGCTGTGGAGTTGATTCAACTCATCCACTAGCATGTGCCGTCATGTTCATCTTTTGTGTTGAATTGACCCTCGTTTGTGAAGCAGTCCGCCGTAAAATGACGGCATGTCAACAACACTCGACTACAACAACTCTTCCTCTTCTCTAAAGCAGCCCAACATGGCCCCGCCCCCTTTGTTGTGTGTTCACGAGGGCGGGGTTTATGTAAATTTTGGGGTTAGTGATGTTAATCAACACAGGAAGAAGCTCATTGTAGTCCTTACCAGCTGTTTGTTGTAGTCCTTAAACAGAGAATAAATTAAAGCAGATTTCTAATGCCCATGAAGTCAATCAATTTGACTTGCATGTTTTTGCAAAGCTAAATATGTCATTAAAGGCATAAGTACCGTAACTACAGTATGGCAATAACCATTCAGAACATCAATGATGTAAAAAGATGATTTACAAATCCTGCCAAGACGGCTTCATAATGACACTCGCTCTGGAGAATCTCTCTGGAGGATGGTGTGTAATATTTGACCCATAAATGTTTGATCCAGGCCTCTATATTAATGCTACAAGGCTGAGATGAATTCTGCAAGCAGGATCAGTTGATCTGACGATATTCATCGAGTGTTAATTCCCCGTGCCGATTTCATATTAGCATAGAGGGATTATTATCAGTGGGCTAATTTTAGCAGCTAGCTCATTTCTGTTAACACAAGGTGTTCTGAGATTGCTGAAACCCAGAGATCGACTTTTTACCATGCTCTGCAATTACCATATCCCAGAGAGAGAAGTGCTGGTATTATCTGCTTAAAGTCTTGAATTAATCAGAACAGCAGAGACGCTCTGGCCTCGCTGATGCTGTAATGACATGTGCCGCGCACGCGAGTCAGGAGTCGTGACATTTCTTTGGCAATAAAAGGCTTCAGCGTCACATGATCTAGGGGGGGAACTTTGGGTCATAATGACAGAGCGAATGTGAATATTCACATCTAATCATCATGCAATCTTATATTTAGCACTTGGTAATCTTCATAAATATTTTACTGTTTAAATTTAGATTGAAAAAGCATTTACAGGGGTACTTGCCCTAAAAATGAAAAATCTCTAATCATTTATGTTATTTAAAATATATTCTTGTAAATATATTTTCATTTTCCTGCACGATAACATTGGAAATGTCTTTCCAGTCAATGCATGTACACCGACTTTCACAAATAAACCCACCTTGTCAAATATTTACCGGAGTAAAAGGTGTGACATCTTGCCCCGGTCTCCATCATCATTTTGATAATTAATCCATATTTGTTATGAATAATAATATCTCAGCTATCATCATCTTAACTTTTACATCTGCATTTTTTTTTTTTAATAAATGTATTTGTTTATTGTAAAAGTACGGAATCATATTAATTATTTTTTAATTATTCAAATTATTGAATAAAATTAGAGATTGTCCATGTCCAATTACATCAATTAATGCTTCAGAAGTATTTTTCATTGTTCAACTAATGCAGTTAACGAACACTGTAAAATGATAGTGTTATGAATAATAACCTTTAAGTCTCATTGTAAACATAAATAATCAGCATCAGTCCGGGCTGATGAATGCATCTGAGCCTCGTCATCTTTATGACAACAATAAACAAGCAGGCGTTCAGTAGAACAGCACATATTCTTCCTGAGGACCCGGACGCCAAGACCCCCAGCTGCAGCCTTTCACGCCGCAGCCGACGCGCCTCCTGCCAGCGGGAGACAGTGCTCATTATTCCCTGGGCCAAAGCAGCCTCGTCGTTGATATTCTTGTCTTGGTCTGCGTGCACAGCAGCCGTCCACAGCTTCAAGAGAGGCTCCCTCTCCCTCACTCTTTGGATGATCAGAACAGGTAGCAGTCAGTCAGTTAGTCGGTCAGTCTCGCGCAGGTGTGGCGGTGAACATCAGTCATGTGACGCGCACCTGTGCTGGTTTGTGTCGGCTCGCAGCTCTTTGCCTGGAGCTTCTGCTGGGTCATGAAACGTCACAAGAGGCTTGTTTGCACTTGTGGCTTATCAGACTTGTGGGTTAGCGTGCATTTATTGTGAGAGTGAGCGAATAAAAACTGCATTGCTCAGATAATGCAAACTGGTTATTTTGCTATAATATTTTTTTTGCATAAAACAGGTGGTTTAAAGGGACTGTTCAGAACTGAAGATTCGGTGATCATTTACATGTTTGCATGTCCAAACCTCTTTGTTGTTATATATTATATATAATATATATAACTGTATAGTATGTATGTATGTATGTATATAATATTTCCTCTTTCAAATAGATAGATAGCCCCACTATTGGAGAAAGTGTTAAATGTGCTTAAATAACGTTATTTTGTTATACACTTTAGCTTAAAATGGTCTGTTTAAAGAGATAGTTCACCCAAAATGGTAATTCATGTTGTTCCAAACCTGTCCTACTTTGTTAGCTGAATAGTTGAATAAAATCTAACAATATTAGTTTTTGGAGGTATTTCCTCCTCTAGTTAGATAAGATGCTGTATTTGCATGACTGAAATTAGTCTGTTACCCTGTATAGTGTGACAAAATACCCCACCATTTGGAGTCAATGTGTTAAATGTGTTTACTTAGGTTGTTCTATACACATACATTTTCACTGAAGGGAAAAAAGTCATTGCAAGAGGGAGCGAATAAAAATTGCATTGCTCAGATAATGCAAACTGGCTATTTTGTTGTAATTTTTTTGCATAAAGCGTGATCCTCTTACTTTCATACGTTTTCTTACTAATATATATCATATATATATATATATATATATATATATATATATATATATATATATATATATATATATATATATATATATATATATATATATATATATATATATATATATATTATATATATTTCTCTTTCAATTAGAATTAGATGCTGTTCTTGCATGACTGCCATTTCCCCATACTGTGACAACATGCCCCACTATTGGAGAATAGGTGTTAAATGCGCCTAAATAACGTAAACTGGTTATTTTATTATACACTTTAGCTTAAAATGGTCTGTTTAAAGAGATAGTTAAAGAAAAAAAAATGAAATTCTCACATCATTTACTCACTCTTTCGTTCCAATCCTGTCCTACTTTGTTTAAAAAACAAAATATTTGAATACAATCTAACAATGTTGATTTTTGTAGGTATTTTTCTCCTCTAATTAGATAATATACTGTATTTATATGACTCAAATTAGCCTGTTACCCCACACTGGGTTAAAAACAACCCAATTTGGGTTGAAAATGGACAAACCCAGTGGTTGGGTTAAATGTTTGACCAACCTGCTGGGTAGTTTTATTTAACTCAACTATTGTTTAAAAATGACTGTATGTCTGGCTTAAAATGAACCCAAAATATGTTGAAAATTAAAAATCGGACACATAATTACTAGAGGCAACAATAATAATCAAAAGGTGAACATTTATTAATAAGCAATTTAATAAATGTTTATTGTTTAATTATTATTCATAAAACTGTTCATTTATTTAACATATTAATACATTTTCATCTTTTGGGTTCATTTTAAGAAAGAAATACAGTCATTTTTAAACAATAGTTGAGTTAAATAAAACTACCCAGCAGGTTGGTCAAACTTTTAACCCACCCGCTGGATTAAAACAAGCCAATCGCTGAGATTGTCCATTTTCGACCCAACTTTTTTAACCCAGCATTTTTTAGAGTGCATATTTGTGACAAAATGCCCCATCATCTGGAGTCAATGTGTTAAATGCATTCACTCAGGTCACAAATGCATTTTCACTGAAGGAAAAAAAAAATAATAATAATAATTGCAAGAGTAAGCGAATTAAAATCGCATTGCTCAGATAATGCATTTTGCTATTAATGTTACAAAAAAATGAAATGCATATAATCAGGACTTGCATACAATCATCCATATTACAGTCCAAATTGGGCCACAAAGAGCAGCTAAGAGCTTGCTGCATGTGGGCCGATCATTAAAATTGACGGACATCATAATTTTGCATTATATGAACAATGAAAAGTGCATATCGACCAGGTTTGATTCACTGCTCCAGTAATGGGATGCATCCCGGAAAAACTCTTTAGGACCCTCGGCTGTGGCCGCGCCGCGCGCTTTGTGTCCATCATAATCACTCAATTACCAAAAGCTTCAAAGTCAAATTTGACATCAAGCGCAAGAAGCGCGAGAGCTCCCCCAACAGTTAAGCGTCAGAAGCGCATTCACACAAGTTCACCTCCAGCTTTGAGCCTCTCGATGCCCTCAACACGCCGTTCGTGCCAGGTTCGCCTGCTTCTCACCGGCCACACATGAGCTTAATGCGAGCGCGCGCACTTCATATCCTTCTGCATCACAGTGCCAGCGCGATACAGGCCCGAGGGGAACCTGGCTGGAGATTGTTGTGAATTCTACTGCAGTGTGCATGTTTATTGACTTTGCAGATGCAGCAGGAAAAAAATACAAAGGAGAAAACAGTGTTGACGTCCTCCAAGCGTCCAGTGAGCAGTTGCTGAGTCTGAATGATTCATTGAGCCTCTCGAAACACATATGGTGTCATTCTCTAATAGCGACGAGACTTCGTTTATGCTCTGATGGGCATTTGAGTTGACTCAGCATCAAACCCCACACACATCAACTTGCTTTCTATATGCAACAATGAGCAATGCGTGGACTGAAAACAGATCGCGCGCGCACACACACTCTCAAATGAAAGCATCTGCAGTCCAGTTCGAATCCGTGCAGAACACGCTCTCGTTCCCCAAAGAAGTGCTGCATTTATTCAGTTTCACATGCACCCAGCTTCATGAGAGACTCACCTGAAACTGCTGCTCCCGTGAATCGGGAATCTGACGCTCCGCGCTGCTTTAAAGTTCGGCTGAGGCTCCGGGTCCGGCGGCGGCGCGCATGCTGCTGGCTCTGGTGTGCGGATGGGTCAGCGGTTCCTCTCATACTCAAGAGGGAGAAATCCGGGGGTTCGGTTCGCAGAGCAGCATCTGAGAAACACTCGACTGGAAAAAAGCAGAGCTGAGGAGCAAATATCCGACAGCAGTGCTGCAGCTCCGGATGGAGAGATGGAGAGTCCGACTGCTGCTGAGAAACGCGCAGAGAAACGAGGAGGAGGCGCCGAGCATCACTTTACTGGATTGTAGAGGAGGGTGATGGCAGACAGAAAGGGGAGGGACTGAAGCACATCCAGTGTTTGGAGGAGAGAGAGAGAGAGAGAGACCGTCTTTATTTATTTTTTTTTTTACCATTATTTGATTTGTAATAATTGTCGGTTTATTGTATTGCTATACTTTTCAATAGCGTTATGCGTGTGTAAATGTGCATGCATGATGTTTTTGCAATGCATGTGTTTGTTCGTTATCAGTGATGCATCTCAAACCCAGAGGAAAAACCGATATTAGAAGAGCAGCACCATTGGCCGGGCTCTTTCTGACGCGGACTTTATTTCGCTATAGGGTACACCACATGCGTTATTAACGAAGGCATCTGTAATGTCTGCACATGACTGATGAACAAAGATGGACTCGATGTGTCGAGCGCTGTCCGTGGTGCTAAACACTGGCTGTCTGCAGCAAAAACACACAAATATCGTGTTTCAAGTAATGCAAGCTCAGTATGAAAGCAGAAATGCAAAGCTGTTGTTTATGTCGTAGTTGGTAAAGCAGAAGATGTTTGGATTAATTTCTTACTGATGTAATTCCAACTTTTGAGAACTTTGCTTTCATGTCATGTGAAAGTTGTGTTAAATGACATCATTCATGCAGACCAGTGTTATTGACTCATCATTGAGATACTATTATAGTTTTTATTAACATTTTAAATTAGTTTTATTTGTGTATTTTCTGTTTCCATTTTAATTTCAGTTAAAGTTTTAGCATTTTTTTTTGTCTATTAGTTATTTTATTATAAATTAAAATGATAAATTTTGCCTACATTTTTATATTTTATTTTATTTTAATGCACATCTGTTTTAATTAAAATAACAGAAATGTTTTTTTTTTTTTTTATGGCTTTAGTTTTAGTTAATTTACTAATAGAGACGGTTGGTACATCTATGTGATTTTATCACCTTTTATAATTGTTAAAGGGGTGGTTGATTATGATTTCATTTTTTTAACTTTAGTTAGTGTGTAATGTTGCTGTTTGATCATAAACAACATCTGCAAAGTTACGACGCTCAAAGTTCAATGCAAAGGGGGATATTTTCACTGTTTAAGGACTACAACAAATGGCTGGTAAGGACTACAACGAGCTTCTTCCCGGGTTGGTGACATCACAAGCCCCAAAATTTACATTAACCCCGCCCCCGGGAACACACAAAAAAGGGGGCGGGGCCATGTTGGGCTGCTTTAGAGAAGAGGAAGAGTTGTTGTAGTCGAGTGTTGTTGACATGCCGTCATTTTACGCCGGACTGCTTCACAAACGAGGGTCAATTCATCACAAAAGATGAACATGACGGCACATGCTAGTGGATGAGTTGAATCAACTCCACAGCAACTACATCAATTTATCCACTAACCATTCAGAAACGTCTAAAAGTTGTAACTTCTTCCTGAGTCTCTCCATCAGTGTCGACTCCGGTTTGAACAATGTAAGGCTGAACACTTTCCTCATTTTGGCTGTGTGAGATTCTCCAGCTTTGTTGCTGTTGAGCTGTTAAAGCTCCGCCCTCTTCTGGAAAGCGGAGCTCATTTGCATTTAAAGGGACACACACAAAACGGCATGTTTTTGCCAAATAGAGGCAAATTTGACAAGTTATAATAAATGATCTGTGAGCTGAACGTCAATAGAGCTGAAACTAAAATTGAGTTAAAGCCCAATTACTGGCCTTAAAAATACTTGGCATAGTCAAACAGTCATTTACACGCAAGGTCCAGATCAATGTAATAAGACAAGACAAGGACCTGGAGCCATTTTACCTCCTCCGAAAGGAAAGAACTGAAACTGACGAATCCATTGCATTCAGTGTTTGAAGTGAAATGAGATTTGGGAATTGGTGAAGATACAGTGCCGATCTGCGGTCGAGGTGATTATCACCTTAAGAACAATGGAAATAGACTGACATCTTGACTGAGACCTTGAACTGAAACCCAGACCACGCTGACATGGTTTATGAGATCTCAAGACCACCAGATCAAGACTCAGGCCAGGGTTATTTTAGTGTCATGGACACTCGAATGAGAATGTCCTCCCCTCCCTCTCTCAGCGACATCTCTCCTCTTCTCTGATGATGAACCTGTCACTCACATGAGATCCACCAATAGCAAACCACAACCATCCGATCAGTTCCCCACAGACAAAATCAAGCCCCGCCCACATTTGTTCTTGTTCCAGAATCGTATATGACACAAATTACGTTATGAACAAAACAGCACTTACAAATACGATTTATAGTTCTTGCTTCTGGTTGTTTTCACAGCTCATTTTCACCTCTGAAATCACCAGTCTGATCTTTATTGGTAATCATGTCTGTTCATATAGAGAAGTCAAAGATTTATAATCCAGCAGTCTGACGTGACATGCCGCTCACAGCATGCCTGTATGTGCGCTTGATGTGTTAAAAACACTGACAACCCACTAATGATAGTTCACTGCAGGTTTGGCTTGCAGATCGTTTTCAGTCCGTCATGATTTCTAATTACTGCGATCTGTCATGCCATTTTTATCTCAGAGGTTGAGCTCAGATCAACTCACCAGGGTTCAGTTATTTGCTATCTATACCAACTTTAATAAAAGTTGAACACATCTACAAGATAATCAATGTTTGACTGTAAAAATAATTTTATTTTCAAGATTCTAGCCTGTTTAAAACCTTAAAAAGATTCAATGTCAACCTAAATACATTCATTGACACCAACAAAACACATTTTTATGGGTTAAATCAGGTACAAATAGCTCTATAATGTAACAATTAGAGGATACCATGTTTTACAGCCTGTTTAGCCCTTTGATGCTCAGACAGAATTAGATTTCTGTCACATGAATGAATAGCAAACCATCAAATTAAAATCCACATTGGTTTCAATTATGAAAGCAGAGCTCAAGGGCCGTTTCTGATGTGGGCTCTGAACATACTGTACATTTAATTTGTGCATCGATTCACATCATATCTTCAAAATGGTTTGATCACATGTATAATCAAACATATAGGCTTTGAATTTTGCTATGTATTCGATATTTCCGTTATACTACTGGAAATATACAAGCAAAAATACTATTTAAACAAAATTTGAATTGTTTCTATGGAGAGTGTAATTTGCTTTTAGACGATCTGAACAAAACAGGTTTAAACCAGAAACCATGACCATGTTGGAAAGGTCACGCGTGATGTAGGCGGAAGTACAAAGTGAATGTGTAAAAACTAAATCAAACGGCCTTTACAAAAAAAAGGTAAAACAACGATGTCGGACGATTTTGAAGTTGGAGGAGAAAATGAGATACTTCCACCTACATCGCGTGTGACCTTTCCAACACGATTACGTAAATGTGTGCAAGATGAGCATTTGTAGTTAAAAAGTATATAATTTTTTTTAGAAAATGGCCGATGGTTTCTCTAGATAAGATTTTATTCCTCGTCTGGGATCATGTAGAGCTCTTTGAAGCTGCACTAAAACTGACATTTGAACCTTCAACCCGTTGAACCCCAGTGAAGTCCACTTTATGGAGAAAAATCCTGGAATGATTTCCTCAAAAACCTTCATTTCTTTTCCACTGAAGAAAGAAAGACTTAAACATCATGGATGGCATGGGCGTCAATTATCAGAAAGTTTTAATTCGTAAGTGACCTAATCCTTTAAATGAAAGGCACGGTTCTTTCAGTGTGCATAACCACCTCATTTAATGCGTAGTGTAATTATTTTTTTTCTATACTATATAATTGTAATATTCTTGAGTTATAGCATTGGAATGTGTGCAAAGATCAAGTGTGTTCTGCTATTAATCAGTTTTGACAGTAACTGCAGCTACACCATCACCTCCTGAGTGCTTTTCCGTACATTTATGAAATGGAAAAATCTTCTTTTAACAAAATGAGAGGCAGATGATTCTCCATCCCATGATATTTTCTGTAGCCACATTTTTTTTTTTTTCTGTAATATCACAGCAGACGGATGTCCAAACATGCAGCATCCGTTATGAATTTATATGACAATTCTGTTGTGCGATGAGGGCTGGAGAATGAATTTGTAACAGTCGACCTATAATGGCGTTTCCATCACAGACCGGCTCTATGTGTCCTAATGAAAGGCAGCATCATCTGCACAGGTTAGTCATCTCATCTCATCACTTTACAGCACAGTAACCCATCAGACCTGCTCCACATGTGCCTGCGATTAGTGCTGTGTTTGGACATATGCATGGGAAATTGTTTCTAATGCGCTGAAGGATGCCATCAAAAAGTCTTCATAAACTAAGAAGTCCTCAGATCTGTGAGAGCAACACATGCATGATCCATTATTAAAGCTACAGACTAAATATACATTCATATCATTTACATGCACTGGAAAAATAAACACATAAACCTCAAGGAACTGTATCGATCTGATCATCTGATCCTTAAAATGACTTTTGCTAGTGGAACTTGTTGTAGTCAGGTAAATTTAGTAATATTAATAATAGTTTTGCCTCACATAAAACCATGTATAAATGTATAAGATTTTTTAATGTTTTTGATTCTCTTCTGCTACCCAAAGCTGAATTTATCTGAAAAATACAGTAAAAATTGTGAAAATTATTACAGTTTAAAATAGCTGTTTTCTATGTGAATATTTAGTAAAGTGTAATTTAAAGCTGAATTTTCAGCATCATTACTCCAGTCTTCAGTGTCACATGATCCTTCAGAAATCATTCTAATGTGATGATTTGATGCTCAAGAAACATTTTTGATTATTATCAATTTTGCAAACAGTTTTTTTTTTTTTTCAGGATTATTTGATGAATAGAAAATAAAATAAAAAAACAGCATTTTTTTTTTTTTTTTTAAACAGAATCTTTTGAAACATTGTAAATGTCTT